>NW_025333610.1:0-82836 GCF_019186645.2 Phyllostomus hastatus | reverse complement strand
AAGGTAGTGAAGGAAGTGCAGTGGATAGGTGGC
This sequence comes from Phyllostomus hastatus, assembly GCF_019186645.2. Classification (NCBI taxonomy): domain Eukaryota; kingdom Metazoa; phylum Chordata; class Mammalia; order Chiroptera; family Phyllostomidae; genus Phyllostomus; species Phyllostomus hastatus. The sequence continues at coordinate 82,803 of NW_025333610.1, read as the reverse complement.
TTCAAAGCGTGCTCTAGCCTGTGATTGGCCGGGGGGCGCATGGCAGGCGCATGATCTAGCCTGTGATTGGCCGGGGGGCGCATGGCGGAGTGCATGATCAAGGCACCGATTGGTGTGCCGCCTGCATATTTAGGCTAGGCGGATGCATGGCTCCTGACCCCAAACGTCCTGTTATGCAAGCGCAACCTTCAGGTTTGATTGCATCAGCCTGTTTCAGGCTTATCCCAGCCCCCAACAAGTAAACAAAAGATATTACAGGTGAACCACCTGAACCAAATGAATGCTCTTGGTTCCCAATACCAAGAAATCCCAGGATATTAAATGGGATCTCATAATGCAGAGCATATGGGACTCTGTCTCCATTTTGCTCTCAACAAACATTATAAAGCAACTGTTACAGCCCAGAATTCTCCATCATGTGTTCCTCTTCAGGGTCCTGCCCAACACTGCAGAGACATGATCCTCTGCTTTATAATCAGACTCAGCTGGCCCAGGCCTTACCGTTTTCATGAGAAAATGGAGTACAGAGTCGTGAAAGAAGAGTTAAATTTTTCCTTCTTTAATTCGTGACTTCACAAATCTGCACAAGATGATATTTACTTTTGAATATTATGAAAAATACACAGAAAGTATCTCCTTTCTTAGTGCTCAGCATGTATTCACCAAGTTTAAGCATCATCATTAGTAGAATGCAAATTTCATTTTAGTGTTAAATATTGCCTGCCACCATCCCATATGATGAAATAGTCAATATCTATCTAAGCTCAAAGGTAATGAAAGGCTATTAATAAGCTAATAGATACATTTATATGTATTAGTTGTTTAACAGTGTTTTTGCACAAAGTGACCATTATACATATATTTTAAATAAACTAAACACATATTACTTCCCTATAATCTATCCACTCTGCTACTTTTGATCTTTTTACTTACATATTTATCTGTGTATAGAAATAAGGTAGGTGTGAGTGACCCTTTAAGGAGAAAGCATGCAGGGCTTTATGAATACAAATAAAATAAGCTCTATTGGAAATTAAGAACTATATACATGGAAGTTCAAACAAATACTCAAAATATACTTTATAATTAAATTTGTGATGGAGTTGGAACATGTTCTGTGTGTTCAGAAAGGGGAGAATGTGTAGGTTGCAGAGATCAGAGAAACATTTAAGTTATGGAGATTAACAAATGGGTAATGGAGATACTTTCTTTGCCAGGCACTAGGATGGGTGTAGGTGTTTTGCACTACTTATCTCATTTAATTTCATAATACTTTAAGGTGAACATTATTTGTGATCATCATACAGATGTGGAAACCAAGATGAAAGTCACAAAGCTAATTTGAAACAAAGCAAGTTCTTGGGTTTGTAATTATTTAATTATCATTAAAGGCTGCCCCCTCAAATAAGTCTTAGGTTATTTCAGGCAGAAAGAATGGCAAACCCAATTCTGAGGCACATAGAGGGAAGGAGAGAAAAAGTGATTTATTAAGGTAAAAGGAAGTTAGAAGTGTTAAAATTTTTATGTTTACTTCAAAATAAGGGAAGAAAAGGAACAATAAAAGTATTATGGACTATAGCAGAGTTCAGCATTTGAGAAGTGTTTTGTACGTACATAAATTATTTGCCAAAAAAATTGACAGTGTGACTGCACTTGTCTTGGTTAAACTTCCATTACTCACCATTTGGGAAAGAATATTATCTCAACTTTTAAGTGGCATTACAAACTGGCTTTTCCCCTTTATCAATTCCCTATGCTTCACACATGAACTTATGCTCGTGCACACACACACACACACACACGCACACACACACACAACTCCTGTCCATTCTATAGCCCTCTGCTACATCACATATTTCAATTCCTCTGTGCACTGGAATTTATTTTTTCTAATTTAATTTATTTATTTACTTATTTATTTTTTACATTTTTATTATTATTCAAGTACAGTTGTCTCCATTTTCTTCCCACCACTCAACTCCACTTCGCTGACCTCACCTCCCACCCAGGGTCCTACACCCCTTTGGTGTTGTCCATGTGACCTTTATACATGTTCCTTAAAAAGCCCTCCACTTTACCCGCCTTAATCCCCACCCGCATCCCCTCAGGTTAGCAACAGTTTGTTCTTAACTTCACTGTCTCTGCTTTTATTTTGTTGGTTTGTTGGTTTGTTTTATTCATTAGGTTCCATTTATAGGTGAGACCATATAGTATGTGTCTTTCACAGCATGGCTTATTTCTTTTTGAATAATGGTCTCCAGATCCATTCATGCTGTTAAAAAGGGTAAGAACTCGGACTTTCTTTCTGCTGCATAGTATTCCATTGTGTAAATGTACCATAGTTTTTTAATCCATTCATTTACAGACGGGCACTTAGGTTTCTTCTAGCAGTTGGCTATTGTAAATTGTGCTGCTATGAGCATTGGGGTGCATAGATTCTTTTGGATTGGTGTTTCTGGGTTCTTAGGATATAATCCCAGCAGTGGAATTTCTGGGTCAAAAGGCAGATCCATTTTTAGTTTTCTGAGAAAATTCCATACTGTTTTCCATAGTGGTTGTACAATTCTGCAATCCCACCAACAGTGCACTGAGTTTCCCTTTTCTCCACAACCTCTGCAACACTTGTTGTTTGTTACCTTGTTTATGATGGCCATTCTCAACAGTGTGGGGTGGTATCTCATTGTGGTTTTAATTTGCATCTCTCTGATAGCTAGTGATAGTGAGTATCTTTTCATGTGTCTCTGGACCCTCTGTATGTCCTCCTTGAAGAAGTGTCTGTTCAAGTCATTTTCCCATTTTTTAACTGGGTTGATTGTCTTAGAGTGGAGTCGTGTAAGTTATTTATATATTTTGGAGATTAAACCCTTGTTCTCTGTTCTGTTCCATTGGTCTATGTGCCTGTTTTTATGCCAGTACCAGGCTGTTTTCATTACAGTGGTCTTGTAATGCAGTTCGGTATTAGGTATTGTGATCCCTCCTACTTTGCTCTTCTTTCTCAAAATTGCAGGAGCTATTAGGGGTCATTAATGGCTCCATATAAATTTTTGAAGTGTTTGTTCTATGTCTGTGAAATATGTCATTGGTACTTTAATAGACATTGTATTGGACCTATAAATTGCTTTGGACATTTTGATGATGTTAATTCTTCCATTCCATGAATACAGTATATGTTTTCATTTGTTTGTGTCTTTCTTGATTTCTTTCTTCAGTGTTGTGTAGTTTTCTGAGTATAGGTCTTTTACCTCTTTGGATAGGTTTATTACTGGTATTTTATTTTTCTTGTTGCTATATCAAATGGGATTTTTCTTCTGAATTCTGCTTCTGTTGTTTCACTGTTGGTATACAAAAATGCCTTTGATTTCTGGATATTAACTTTATATCCCGCTCTTTTGCCAAATTCATTTATCAGGTGGAGCAGTTTTTGCCTGAGTCTATAGGATTTTCTATGTACACTATCATGTCATCTTCAAACAATGACAATTTTTGTTTCCTCTTTTCCTATTTGGATGCCTTTTTTTCTTCCTTTTCTCATCTGACCAATGTGGCTAGGACTTTCAATACTATGTTGAATAGAAGTGGTAAAAGAGGACAACCTTCCCTTGTTCCTGATCTTAAGGGGAAAGTTTTTATTTTTTGCACATTGGGTATGATGTTGTCTGTAGGTCTCTCATACATGGCCTTTATTATGTTGAGGAATGCTACCTCTATTCCCACTTTGCTGAGTGTTTTTATCATAAATGGGTGCTGTACATTATCAAATGCTTTTTTCCACATCTATTGATATGATCATGTGTTTTTTGTCTTTATGGTGTATTATGTTTTTGATTTGTTAATATTGTACCATCCTTGTGCCCCTAGGATGAATCCAACTTGGTCATGGTGTATGACCTTTTTAATATGCTACTGGATGAGGTTTGCCAATATTTTGTTCAGTATTTCAGAATCTATGCTCATCAGGAATATTGGTCTGAATTTTTCTTTCTTTTTTGTGTCTTTATGTGATTTTGGGATTAGGATGATGCTAGTTTCATCTAAAGAGTTTGGAGTCTTCCATCATTTTGGATTTTTTGGAATAATCTGTGAAGGATAGGGGTTAGCTGTTCCTTAAATGCTTTGTAGAATTATCCTGTGCAACAACCTGGTCCTGGGCTTTTGTGTAAAATTATCCTGTGCAACAATCTGGTCTTGGGAGTTTTTTGATTACTAGTTCAATTTTGTCAGCTCTTGTGGATGTATTGAGGCTTTTTGCTTCTTCTTCATTCAGTTGTGGAAGGTTATATTTTTGTAGAAGTGTGTCCATATCACCTAGGCTCTCAAATTTCTTGGCACACAGTTCTTCATAGTAATTTCTTACAATTGTTTATATTTCTGTGGTAGTATAACATCTCCTCTTGCATTTCTGATTGTGTTTATTTGAGTCTTCTCTTTTTTGTTGATGAGCCTGCTTAAAGGCTTATTGATTTTGTTTATCTTTTCAAAGAACCATCTCCTGTATTCATTGATCCTTAGAATTGTACTTTTAATCTCTATGTTGTTTAATTCTGCTCTGATTTTGGTGATTTCCTTCCTTCTACTTTCTGTTGGCTATCGTTGTTGTTCCTCGAGTTCTTGTAGGCATAGGGTTAGGTTGTTTGTTTGAAATGTTTCTATCCTTTTTAGTTAGGCCTGTATCACTGTGAACTTCCCTCTCACAACTGCCTTCACTGTATCCCATAAGTTTTGGGTTGCTGTCAGTTCATTTTTTTTGTTTCCACAAACTTTTTTATTTCTTCCCTAGTCTTTTCCTGGACTTATTCATTGTTTAATAGCATGCTATTCAATCTACATGAGTTGGAGTGTTTGAGGTCCCCCCGCCCCCCACCTTGGGGGTTAGTTTCTAGTTTCAGCCCCTTGTGATCTGAGAAAATGCTTGGTATGATTTCAATTTTCTTGAATTTGTAGAGGCTTGTTTTTATGTCCTATCACATGGTCTATTTTTGAAAATGTTCCATGTTCATTTGAAAAAAAATGTGTATTTAGCTTCTTTGGGGTGAAGGGCTCTATATACATATATCAGTTAAATCCATTTCATCTAAGGCATTGTTAAATGCCACACTATCTTTGTTGATATTTTGTTTTGAAGATCTGTCCATTTTTGACAGTGGTGTGTTAAAAATACCCTACTATAAGTGTCACTATCAATATCTTCCCGAAATGCTCCAAGATTTTCTTTATGTATCTGGGTGCTCCTATGTTGGGTGCATATATTTATTTATAATGATTATGTCTTCTTGATTGTTTCTTCTCTTGAGTATTATGAAGTGACTTTCTGGGTCCTTTATGACCCTTTTTGGAAGTCTATTTTGTCTGATGTGAGTATTGCTACCTCAGCTTTTTTTCCCTGTCTGTTTACTTGTAAAATTTGTTTCCATACCTTCACTTTCAGTCTGTATAGGTCTTTTGTCCTGAGGTAGGTCTCTTGTAGGCAGTTTACATGTGGGTCATGCATTCTTATCCATTCAGCTATCCTATGTATTTTGATTGGGGCATTTAATCCATTTACATTTAAGGTTATTATTGATAGGTACTTACTCATTGCCATTTTTGTACCTGTGTTCTTCTCTCTCTCTCCCTCTCTCTCTCTCTCTGTCTCTTTATCTCTCTCTCCCCTTCCCTCCCTCCCTTTCTCTTCCTTTCTTTAAAGCAGTCCCTTTAGTACCTCTTGCAGTGCTGTTTTGGTGGTGGTGTATTCTTTTAGACTTCTTTTGTCTGGGTAGCTCCTTATTTGGCCTTGATCTTGATTGAGCACCTTGATGGGTAAAGTAGCCATGGTTGCAGAATTCTGGTTCTCATTTCTTGGAATATTTCTTGCCATTCTTTTCTGGCTTGGAGTATTTCCATTGAGAAGTCAGCTGCTAGCCTTATTGGGGCTCCCTTGTATGTTATTTCCTTTTTCTCCCTTGCTGCCTTTAAGATTCATTGTCTTGGAATTTTGCCACTTTAATTATCATGTGTCTTGAAGTGGGCCTCTTTGGGTTCTTCTTGATTGGGACTTTCTGTGTTTCCTAGATTTGTGTGACTTTTTCTCTCATTAAATTAGGGAAGTTTCCCATCATTTCTTTTTTCAGACAGGTTTTTTTATCCCTTGCTCTTCTTTTCCTTATGGTATCCCAATTATATGGATATTATTGTTTCATATTGTCCTGTATGTACCTTAATCCCTCTTCATTCTATTTGAGCCTCTTTTCCTTTTCTAGCTCTTTCTGAGTGTTTTTTTAACATTGTCCTCCAGCTCACTGACCTGATCTTCTGATTCATTGATCCTACTTTTGATTTCTTCTACTGTGTTCTTCAGTTCAGAAGTTGTATTCTTCATTTCCTCTTGCCCCTGGTTGATAGTTTCTATTTCCTTTTTCATGTTGATATAGTTTGCAGTGAGTTCATTGTAGTTTCCTTGTAATTTCTGGTAATTCTCTGTGAGCTCATTGAGCTTCCTGAAAACCATTGCTCTGAACTCAATATCTGATAGCTGACTTGCCTCTATTTCATTTAGCATTTTTCTGAGGCTTCATCCTTTCTTTTCATTTGGAGATTGTTACTTTGTCTTCCCAATGTTTGTGAGACTCTTTTTTGTTAGCCTCTGGTTTTTAAATTGATCTGCTCTGACTCTCTGAGTTAAAGGTGTGAACTTCTATGGTAGAATACATGTGAGATTCAGTGATGCAATCTCCTTTATCTTTTTGAGCTTACTGTTTCAGGACTGTCATTTATGTAAGCTCTCTGCATGTCTTTGGGTTTTGATTGTTGTTGGGTCTTTCTTTGGTGACTCCTTCCCTCCATCTGGTTAAATGAGGGTCACTCTGTCTGCCACTTATTGTAGTCTGTTGTACTTGTATGGACAGGTTGTATTGAAGTTGATTCTTCTGTGTGTACAGGATTTTGAGGCTTCTCTCTCACTCTTATTCAGTTGTTTGATTTTGGTAATTTCTCCACCATTTATTTGTATTTCCGGAGTGGTCCTGGATTGAGGTTAGTGTGGCTTCCACTCCCTCCTTCACCTTCTTCAGTTGTTATCTGTTGGTTGTTCCTTTTTTTGGTGGTTTTCCTCTTCCAGAATGTGTACTGGTGTTCACCACTCCCACCTTGCAAATTCTCTGGAATAGCAAAGTGAAATTTTTTCACTGTTTCTGTTGTTGTGATGACCTCTGTTTGGGTCTAAGTCTGGTCTTTTCATAGCTCCAGGTTTTATTGTCTCAGCTGTGGGAAAATAAGGAAAAAATGAAATGAAATGGAAATGAAGGAAGGAAGAAGTAATAAAAAAGAAAGGAAGAAAATAATGAAGAAGGAGTGAAGAAAAAAGAGAGAAGGAAAGAAAGGAAGAAAGAATTTAAAAAGAATAAGAAGGAAGGAAGAAGGAATTAAAAAGGAATGGAAGGAAAGAAAGCAGAAACAATAAAAAAAGAAATAAGGAAAGGAAGGAAGAAGGAATTAAAAAGAAAAATGCCTTCTGACTGCTTTAAACCAGTCAGGCCAGTTCTGCTGGTCTTCCTGGCTATGTCAGGCTGGAGAAGGATTGGTTTCCCAATCTGCTTTCCTTAGCTGCACGCTTCCCTGTTGTGCAACCTCAAGCCCAGTTCCTCAGTGCCTTTCTGTGCCTAGGCTAGGCCTTCAGTCCACCAGTTATACTGTCCTTGAGTTGCACCAGTTAGAAGAAACTCACATACCACCTTCTTGCTCTTTGCTGTCCTACATGCTAGGGACTCTCAGTGCCCCTTTAGGGTAGTTCAGCCCCCTAGTGAGTCAGGTCTTTCTGGGAACTGCAACTCCCCTCTGTGGGGTGCTTCTGCCTTCCTCTTAGAGAGCCATTCAACCCTGCAGGGCTCTGGGTGCAGGAGCCATGTGGGAGGCACTCCATACCTGGTGCCCTGGGCATAAGCCCTAACTTGCAGCTGATGGACTATAGACCAGATGTGCACCATCCCTGGTGCTTCTGGAGTGGGCAGGCCACCACCTGGTCACAAATTGGGTGCACACAGACCCTGGGGCTACAGTGGGTAGGGGCACTGGAGGTGGGCAGCTGCTGTGGAGAATTCCCCAAACAGCCTTGGAGAGCCTCTTTTTTCTCTTTTTCTTTTTGAAAAATTCTTCTTATTCAAGCCCGCTTGTCCAAACAAGCACCTGGCCTCTCGCACAGCCCAGCTTGGCTCTCTCCCAATAATATTGCAGCAGATCTGGTGGGTACCAGGCCTGGGGCGGCAGCCCCCGGTCCCCAACCTCGTCCCAGAGACCTTATTGCCCTTAAGCATTCTCTTTACTGTCTGATTTTTCAATGTCCTGTACTATTTTTTGGTATTCAGTCTTCAGATATACTGGAATACCATTGGCTGTTCTCTCTGTTTCTCAGACTATCGGCTATATGTTTCACCTTTGCATAGGGGAAAGTGTACTCTGCCCCCACCTATCTTGCTGCCATCTTCTCCCTACTTCAGAATTTCACTTTTTCATCCTATAGAATATTAAACTTCATTGTGCCTATTTCTTTCATTTTTCTATTGAAGAAATATGCAAACATATTTGTAGAGTGGATGTGGATTTGCATGTTTATTGTTTTCTTGTCTCCACTCATTATTTGTGGATGCATTGTTTTTGTTGAAGCAGCATAGTCTTTTTGCCAAGGCTGATAATTTTCTCAGGAGAACTACTCTGGGCAAGGATTGCTGCCTAGCATACTGACTTCAGGATTTGATTACTATTTCTGACATCCTTACGTGATGAGTTAGTGGATTTGGAAATTGCACACCTAACATTTTTAAATCCTCACCCCAGAATATTATTAATTGATTTGAGAGAGGGGGAAGAAGGAAGGAGAAAGAGGGAAAGAGAGAGAGACACAACAACATCTATATGAGAAAGAAACATCAATAAGTTACCTTCCATATACACTCTGACCAAAGGTCAAACACAATTTATGTATGTGCCCTGACTAGGAATTGAACCCACAACTTTTTGGCTTACAAGCTGATATCCAACCAAATGAGCCACTTCAGCCAGGTCCAAACATTTCATTTATTTATATAATGCTCATATAATTATATATTACATTTTCATTGAGTCAACTTTTAGTGTTATTTTGATAAACAGAGAAGACATTTTGGAAATCTTAAGTAATTTAAAATTATTTACAATTTCAAAACTGTCTTGAATCAGAGGGGTTTGAAGGAAAATGAACAAAGAAATAGTTTTACCAAGTTAGTGCTGGCTGGACCTATTGCTTTAAATTCATATTTGTTGAGTGCTTTGTTTTTAATTCTTATTTACTTTATTGCAATTTAGAACATGCTGTGCAAGTCAAAATAGCAATATTGCACTTTGAGGTTTTTTATCATTGTCTCAAAATAATATATAGAATAATCTATAATATAATTATAGAAAAACAATATATTCAATATAATATATAGAACTATATATAATATATAGATATGAAATCCTACAGCCCTACACTTAAAAAATTCCCAAAGGAAAGAAACAATAATAATAAGAATAAAAACAGACATAATTTTAGAGAAGTGTGTACACATTTCCACTGAAACATAATGGGATACTGACAATATGCTGGGATGAGATAATTCTGATCTCTTAATTTATAATTATCCACATATTTCTTTACTATTTAAGTATATTTGTTGTTTTGATTTCCATATCCTAAACCTTGCAGATCTCTCAAAGTTGTATCTGACACCTTCCAGTTTAGATATTGGCAAATGTTGAAAATACCTATTCACTCTGAACTAAATAAAAATCTGTTCAGGACCAACCTGCCTGGTCTCAGGAAGCTGTAACCCCCTGTGACTTAGGCTGAGTGAAAGACCTCCGGACCCGGAGCTACGAAGGAGACAAAACTTATTTCCCTGGCATGAACGCTGCCTGTTCATATGCCTCATTCCTTTTCATGCTTGAACAGCAGTCAATGATGGGTAACAATTCTCTTGAATAGAGAATGAATCTAAGACAGGCGCGTTCACAAAGGAATGACAGGGAAAAGACTCGTGGAGTTGTGGAGATAACGGGGTGATCGACATCAATCACCAATTTTGCCAATGCCTGAGTCCTTGAGAATTCCAAGTCTCTCAGCTGCCTTTGTCTCCTCTGCCCAATTCAGGCCCATTGGAAGTAACAGGGATGGTACAGTCTAGACCAGAAATGGTGGACTCCCAGGGTAATCAGGCCTAAGACATAGAATATGAAAGACCCTGTGAAATCCGCTTGCTGGAGGATGCTCTTTAATTATAATATGAAGTCACAGGCAGGAAACAGAACTAAGCTTTAAGTCCTGTAGTCTTTTTAAATGATAAAACCCCCAAATCTCTGGCTTAGGATCCCAGTAGGAAATCTGCCAGCACCTTTCAAAAGCTAACTATTTGTAATTTGCAAACCGTATTGGTATTCAAGAATAAAACCCTGCTTGTGCAGGGGGCAGCTTCACTCTCCCGACTTGAGAGAGGGTGGCCATTCTGTCCCAATTCCCCCCATAGGACCTGGTTGTCTCTGTGTATGTTTTTCTCGTGTTTCAATGAACCATCCATGGTATTTCATGATCACTGCCGGCCGGTGATCAAGCATTCAAAATCTGGTAAAATATGACAAGTAATGTCAGACCTCTCACTCTCTATCTTCACAAGATCGCATAACCTTATCAGACAAGTTTACAGGTTAATTATTGATATTAACTCCATCTTTAAGAATTGACAGTTAATAAGTTAAAAGGCAGACTCATTTTTAATTTTGTGAGGTGTGTCTGCATTTTGAGCCAGCAATCTCACATCTGAGAATATATCAGAAGGAACCCAAAACACTAACTCAAAAGAACATGAGCACCCCTATGTTTATTGCAGTATTTACGACCACCAAGGTATGTAAGCTGCCCAAGTGTCCATTAGATGTGTGGATAAAACAACTAGGGGGCATTTACATAATGGAATTCTACTCAGCTGTTAAAAAGGAGAAATTTTTACCCTTTGCAACAGTATGGATGGACCTGGAGAACATTATGCAAAGTGAAATAAGCCAGTCAGAGAAAGACAAATACCATACAATTTCACTCATATGAGCAATCTACTGAATGAACTGAACTAACAAGAAAAACAGAGACAGACTCATAGAGGGCAAATAGATGACAGCTAGTGGGGGGGGGTTAGAAGGTAGAAGGATTGAGCAAAAAAGAAAAGGGACTCATGGACATGAACAACAGTGTGATGATTGCTGGGAAGAAGGGGTATAAGGGGACTTGATGGTAATGGGAAAATATAATAAAGATTATATGTTTTGTTTAAAAATTAAGACAAGCAATGACCATTTACTAAACAACAATAGAAATTTAGGGCTCTGATCCCTAGAATCCTTGCTCTGTTTTTTTTTTTTTCACAATGAATGATCATAAATAATATTCAAGGTATTGGACAAAATCACTTTTCCTGTGCTTCTGCTGAGTTATTTGTATACTGTATATTCTTTTTAGAACCTATATTATCTTGGCATGGATTCAGGTTGTTTTCATGTTTTCTGTCACCTGCTGATAACTACACTTGTCCTCCCATTCCTAAGCTCTCCTGACAGACAGGAAGTGACAACAGGACTGAGTTCAACAATATCCATGAAGAGGTATTTATTTTTGAGCCTCTGAAGAGCTGGATGTTTCACATATTATAACTGGATTTCTCTTAAAGAAATAAATTCAGCGTTGAACAATTGAGTGCCTTGAAGAGACCACCCGCTTAGATGTGGACTTAATCACTAACAAAAAAAACCAAAAACTTTATTAAAATATGGGTTCATCCTGAAGATTAAAAAACAAAGAATTGACAGTTCCAATAAAATATTTTTTTTATAAAATTAAGAGTATTTTATATGTAAAATTCAACTTAAAAATCACATGCATCTACCTAATTCACAAACCACAGTATAGGAATTAGAAAAAGTTTTTCAAATTCCTTTTGACACACCACAGAAATCAAGGCTAAGAGAAAGATCCAGGTTCATATCAAAGTTGTTATCATGCAACCTAATATAAGGTTCCATGTATAAAAGTGAGCTGATTGTACTTCCAGCCAAGATGAAAGCATAGGTAGATACACTTTGCCTCCTCACACAACCAAAAGAAGTTAAACAAAAAAATTTAAAAACAAAAAAATAACCACAACTGCCAGAAAATCAAACTGTATATAACTCTGACAGCTAAGGAGATAAAGAAGAAATATTCATTCAGGTGGGTAGGAAAGGCAGAGACAGGCAGCCTGGGCTTGTCTGTCTTCAAAGTCATGAAAGGCAAGGATCTACATCCAAGATTACTCTATCCAGCAAAGCTATCATTTAGAATGGAAGGGCAGATACAATGCTTCCCAGATAAAATCAAGTTAAAGGAGTTCGTTATCACCAAGTCCTTATTATATGAAATGTTAAAGAGATTTATCTAAGAAAACAAAAATGATGAAAAATACAAACAGTAAAATGACAAGGAATTCACAACTATCAAAAACTGAACATAAAGTAAAAACAAAAAACAAACTAAGCAAACAACAAGAACAGGTACGGAATCACAGAAATGGAGATCACACGGAAAGTTATTAGCAGAGAGGAGAAGGAGGGTGATGGGGGGAATTTATAGGGGAAAAAATAAAATGAACTTATGTTTAATCTACTAAAATAGTGCAAAAGAAGAAGGAGCAGAAGGAAAACATACCGATAGTATTAAATGCTGTAATAAATAAAGTTATAATAAAAATTTGGAACTCATATACTACTGGTAGGAAAGCAAAATGTTGCAGCTACTCTAGAAAACAGATGGCACTGTCTTATTATATTTGACTTGCAGTTACCCCATGAACCAGCAAGCCTATTTCTGGGTATTTAGCAAAAAGAAATGGTTATTTTGAAAATAATATGGACATGAAGATTATAACAGCTATATTCATAATCATCCTACATTGGACATACTCTAAATGACTTTTAATACATGAATGTATAAACTGTGATGAATGTATACAATGAGATAATAACTACTGAAGAAGGACATAGAACAAACTATTCTTATATACAACTTAGTTGAATTTGAAAGACATTATGCTGAGTAGAAATAATCAATTTTAAAAAGTTACTGTGTTTTCTCTGAACATACACTTCTCCAAGAAGGACATACAAAGGGCCCAGAGACATGAAAGGATGCTCAGCATCATGAACCATCAAAGAGATGCAAATGAAAACCATAAGAAAATACCACCTCACACCTGTGAGAATGGCCATCATAAATAAATCAACAAAGAAGTGTTAGAGAAGATGTGGAATAAAAAGGAACCCTAGTACACTGATGGTGGGAATTCAGATTGGTGTAGCCACTGTGGAAAACAGTATGGAATTTCCTCAGAAAACTAAAAAATGGAACTGCCTTTTTGACCTACAAATCCACTTATGTGATTATACTCTAAGAACCCTGACACACCAATCCAAAAAGAACCCATGCATCCCAATGTTCATAGCAGCACAATTTACAATAGCCAAGTACTGGAAACAACCTAAACATCCATCAGCAAATGAGTGTATCATAAAATCACTGTACATTTACACAATGGAATGCTTTGCAACAAAAAAAATAAAGAAGAGACTCCTACCCTTTACAATAGCATGGATGGATCTGGAAAGCATTATACTAAGTAAAATAAACCAGGCAATGAAATACAAATACCATATGATCTATAAGAGGAACCTAATTAACAAAACAAACAAGCAAGCAAAATATAACCGGAGACATTGAAATTAAGAACAAAATGACATTAACCATAGGGGAGGTGGGAGGATATAAGGGTGTTAAAGGGGGAAAGGCCAACAAGGAACATGTATAAAGGACATGTGAACAATGGCAAAGGGGGGTAGGATCAAAGGTGGTAAATGGGGATGGCTGGGGTGGCAGAGAATGGCATGGGAAAAATGGAAACAACTACACTTTAAAAACAATTAAAAAGAGAGAAAAATAAAAACAAATTAAATAAATATAGTTTTTATATGGTCAAATAATTGTGATGAAGAATGCCTGCATAATAATATTGGGGCTGAAGCAGGGTACATATTTAATGGATTGATTTGCTAATAAATATAGAAAATACCCCCCTGACCAATAATAAAATCTTTGTGGTATAACAGCTTTATGAAAACATAATTTATAATCCACAGAATTTATCTGCTTTAAGTATGCAGTGAATTTTACTATACTTACAAACCTGTGTCTACATTACTATACATTTTAGAACATTTTTTTTTCATTTTAGAACATTTTCAATAGTGCAGAAAATAATTTCATGCCTGTTTGAAACTACTCTTTCCATTCCAAAGAAGTAATGAATTTACTTCCTTTCTCTGTAGTTTTTCTCCTTTTGGACATTTCATAGATATGGGATCATACAAAGTATGGTCTTGTATGATTAGCTTCTTTTATTTATATAATGTTTTGAGGTTCATCTACATTTGAAAGATATATGAACACTTGACTATTGCTATTGTGTTAATAATGTTCCAAGGGTAGATATACAACATGATGTTGGGAACCGCCCTGACTGGTATCAGAAGCTGTAACCCCTGCATAAGCTAAGGCTAAGGGAACGCCCTTGGAACCCTAAACCAGCAAGGAGACAAAAGCTTATCTTCCTGGCAGGAATGCTGCTTCTGCTGCTTTATTCATGACTGAACCCCAAAAACCTTGGTCAGTTAGCCAAAGATGGGTAAGATTCCCCACGGGGGGAATGACCTAAGACAGGCACGATCACTTTGGGAGGCCCCCCAAAGAAGGACTTGGGGGGCTGCAGCAAAAGGGGATGATGGACCCTCGCTCCTCGGCTTTGACATAGCCTGAGTTCTCAGTGTCTGAGAGAAAACCTCCTTGTCTCTCGGTTGCCTTAGTTCCCTTGCTCCACCTAAGCCTGAAACAATGACAGGGTGGTGCAGCTCTGTACTGAGAAGTGCGGATTCCCGGGGTGATCAGGCCTAAGAAAGAACATGTAAATTACTGTGAAACCTTCTTTGTTTAGAATGCTCTCAGTAGAATGAGAAGGGTCTTAGGAGGAAGTTATTTTGTTCCTCAGTCTTACAGCTCTTTGACCCCCAACTCAATAGACCGGCAGAGTTCTTTGTTTTCTATGGTTCCTTACTTCCCCCTAATGAGTACTTGTACTTTACCTGAATTATTATGCACAATGAGCCCAATAAAAGCAGGTATGGACGGTAAATCGGCGTGCTCCCCACTAGGGGGGGTGGCCATTTCGTCCCTACTTCCCCACAAAAACTAGTCTGTCTCTGTGCATGTGTGTTTTTTCTCGCGTGTTTATCGTGGAGCCATCCGCACCATTCCGTGGTCACTGCTGGACAGAGACCCACACACAACACATAGTATCAGCTAATAGACATTTGGCTTATTTCCACTCTTTGAGTATTTTGAATAATACTGCAATTAACATGAATGCACATGTTTTATGCAAGTATATGTGCTCATTTTCTGTGTAGATTCTTACATTTGGAACTGTCAGATACTAATTTACTCCATGTAACATTTTTAAAGAAAAATATCAAACTGTGTTCCAATGTACCATTGCAATTGCACCATGTTATATATCCACCATCAATTCTAAAGATAATTGATTGGCCTCCTTCTTGCTAAGATTTATGATCACTGATAGCATTATTATCATTATTATTTAAGTTCATAGTCCTCCTGTTGAATGTGATATCTCACTGTGTGTTTGACATTCAGTTCATTAAAATCTAGTGATGTTGAACATCATTCCATATACTTAATAGCCATTCATAGGTTAAAATTCATTACCATTTTAAATTGGATTATGTCTTTATATATTTTTAAAATTGTAAATATTGTTTATGTATCTGGATAAACTTGTAAGTCTCAGATAGATATACAATCTACAAATCTTTTCTCCCAGTTTGTAGATTGATTTTCACTTCCTTATCATGTGCTTTGAAGAAAAATTTTTAATTTTGAATATTAAGAAACATTATATATGCATAAAATATATATCATCAGAGTCATGTAAATTCTATTATTTATTCTAATCTCACATATATATTTTAAATATATTGTATTGGTTATGCTATTACAGTTGTCCCATTTTTTCTCTCCTTTATTCCCTCTGCTCTCTATGCCCCTTCATTCCACCAACTTAGTTCATGTCCATGGGTCATATATATAAGTTATTTGGCTTCTCCATTTCCTATACTATTCTTAACTTCTCCCTGTATATTTTATGCCTAACAATTTTGCTTCTTATTCCCTGTATCTTTCCCCCACCATTCTGCCACCCCCCACCTCTACACTAATAATTCTCCATGTGATCAGATTTCTGTGAATCTGTTCCTTTTGTAGTTGTTTGCTTAGTTTGTTTTTGTTTTTTAGGTTCAGTTATTGATAGTTATAAGTTTGTTGTCATTTTATTGTTCATAGTTTTTTATCTTCTCCTATTTCTTAGATAAGTCCCTTTAACATTGCAAATAATAAGGGTTTGGTGATGATGAACTCCTTTAATTTGACCTTATCTGGCAAGCACTTTATCTGCCCTTCCATTCTAAATGATAGTTTTGCTGGATAGAGTAATCTTGGATATAAGTCTCTGCTTTTCATGACTTTGAATAGGTTTTTCCAGCCCCTTCTTGCCTGCAAGGTTTTTTTTCTGTTGTTGTTGTTGTTTTTTTTGTTTGTTTGTTTTGTTTTGATAAATCAGCTGAGAGTCTTATGGAAACTCCTATGTGGGTAACTGTCTCCTTTTCTCTTTCTGCTTTTAAGATTCTCTCAGCTTTAATCTTGCGTAATGTAATTATAATGTGCTTTAGTGTGTGCTTCCCTGGGTCCAACTTTGGGACTCTCTTAGCTTCCTTGACTTCCTGGAAGTCTATTTCCTTTGCCATATTGGCAAAGTTCTCCTTCATTATGTTTTCAAATAAGCTTTTGATCCCTTGCTCTTCTTGTTGTCCTTCTGGCACCTCTATGATTCAGATGTTGGAATCTTTAAATTTATCCTGGAGGTTCCTAAGGCTCTTCTCTCTCTCTCTCTCTTTTTTTTCTGAATTCTTGTTTCTTCATTCTGCCCTGGTTGAATGTTTATTTTTCCTTCTACACCAGACCGTGGATTTGAATCCTGGTTTCCTTTCCTTCATTGTTGGTTGCCTGTATCTTTTTCTTTATTTCACTTTGCATAGCTTTCACTTTTTCCTCTCTTTTGCAACCATATTCAACCATTTCTGTGGGTATCCTGATTACCAGTGCCCGTGAAGTCTGCATCTGATAAGAAGGCTATCTCTTCATTCCTTAGTTGTATTTTTCTGGAGCTTTGATGTATTCTTTCATTTGGGCCATATTTCTTTGTCTTGGTGTGCCTGTTATATAGTAAGGAGCAGAGCTTTAGGTTTTGGCCAGAGCGGGGGCAAACCATGTTTCTGTGCTGTGGTGTTATATGTGAGGGAGAGGGCAGAGAGGGAACAATGCCACTTGCTTGGATCTGGGTGGGTTTTCAGTCACTTCCTCTATTACCCACAAGCAAATTGGGCCCTTCTTGTGCTGATTCCCAGGTGGGTGGTTTTGTGTACATTCTAGGATCCAGTGGGTCTCTCCAATGAACTCCTTTGTGAGGCTGGGATTTTCTCCCACTGCCTCAACTCCCAGAGACTTTTTTTTTTAGTCGGAGGTTTTCAGGCTGTATTTCCCTGAGCTGGAACCCTGGTTTGAACAGTCTGTCTCTCTCCCCAGCTGTTCCTCCCAGTTTGTCTGCACACAAATGTGGCACCACCTGTTCCTCCAGCCACTGTCTTGCCACAACTCCTCTTCATCCTGGCTGCCCATCTCTGTCCCTCCTCCCAGTCTGGATGAATGTTTCGTTTTAAATTCTTTGGTTGTTGGATTTCCATAAAGTTCAATTTTCTGGCAGTTGTAGTTACCTTTTGTTTTTTAAATTTGTTCTTGTCCTTCTTTTGGATGTGCAAGGAGGCAAAATGTTGTCACCTGCACCTCCATCTTGGCTGAAAGTTGTGATTCATTCATAATCCCATATTATATTATAATGAATTACAAAACCAAATACCTCTTTCTTAACATTAATTGGATGTTGATGTAAAAAAGTAGTAATTAAGCAGTGATGGGAAGCAGTTTTGGTCCAGCTTTCTGTTAATTGTAATCTACGCCTATATAACAGTGAATCCATCGTACTGTTACTCCTTATTCAGGCAATGGTGGAGAAGAAAATGTGGAAATTTACAGCTTTTCTAATATTTCAGTTCTTTCCTTCCAAGCACATAATGAGATAACTCTCCCTCATCCTTCTAAAGCTTCGTTTATGTCATGTGAGCACAACAATAACAGCATCTCAACTATTTGTAGACCATGGCATTTACTTTTCATTTTGACATGGAGACTGCCAATGATCCAGAGAGAAACTACCTAACAGATTGGGTTCTAGAAGAAGGATGATATGGAGCAAAACTACCTACTTACTTCCAGTGGACATGACACAGTAAAAAATAACCTTTTTTTGTTCAAAGAAAGTATAATGTCTTTATTTTGGGGATTTGCAGTATAACACTTTTCCTGGCTTGGCAATTTAAAAACTATGTTAAATTCACACTCCCTGTGATGATAGATCACCTATTTTTAACTAATAAATAAGTAGTTCATTACCATTTTGCAAGCAAGAAAACATATATTTTATAGGTTATATAACCTTGGGAAATTTAGTAAAATCCCCAAAACCTCAGTGTTGGGATCCAAAAGAAATTTCTGTGTAGATCCTTAAGTACTTACAACAGAGGTAGAATTTTCAGAATTGGAAATTCAAGTGATATTTCTAGATTTTGTTTTGTCTATCTCCATTTTCTAAAATAAAGTCTTCTGTTATTTTTTAATTAATTTGATCCAGACTTTTACAAAACTAGGTTTTGCAAGCTAGAACAGAATTCTGACCATTATAGAGAAAACAGCAAATACAATAAAATAAAACAAAATATATGCTTTGATGTCTGTTTAATTTACATATATGTATTCTAGAATGAAAGAGAGAGAAACATCATTGTGAGAGAAACATTGATCATTTGCTACCCATACACACCTGACCAGAACAGAACCTGCAAGCTAATATGTGCCCTTACCAAACCATGACCTTTCAGTAAATGGGAAGATGTTTCCAGCAACTCAGCCACAATAGCCAAGGCTGCTGTCTCTTCCTTAATTAAAATATTAAAGTTGCATGATATAAAATCAATGTATAAAATTAATTCTGTTCCCATATACTAATAATAAATTTTCAAAAAAAGACTTGACTTTGGGTGATGAACACACAATTCAATGTACAGATGATGTTTTATAAAATTGTACATTTGAAATCTATACAATTTTATTAACCAATGTCAACCCAATCAATTTAATAAAACAAAAATATTTATAAAATAATATACATTAAATTCAAATCCATTAAAGAAGACAGTTTTACTTTCATTGTTACTTATACATGTAGTAGTTGATAAGCTCTATATACATTAAGTAAAAATATAATAATCAGAAACTTACAATTTCACAAATTTGAATTAAGGAACTATGAAACACTGACTTATTTTATCAAAGAAAAGTAATGGAGTTAGATAAGGAAAAATGATTAAAACTATTTTTTTCACAGACACTAACAATTTATCAAAGTAAATTTTGTAAAAACAACGACAAAACACATGAAGACAGGCAATATACTTGATGAATATTTCATTTTACAGATTATTATACTCTCTCAAACAAATTAAAAAATATAGAACTTTACATGTCAGTGGGAACTACTAGTAATTAAGAACATTTGGATTTGATATGGATACCAAAAGCAAACAGAGAGCAAGGGGAATCAAATATACTTGATTCATAGAGGTCAAATTTTTGGTAACTTGAGACAACTGCAGAATCTATGATATTCATAATTAACAATGTAGTTTGTTAAAATAAAATTTATGTTCCCAGTAAATTCTGTTATCTGCATGGTAAGACTTTATTATATCAAGAAATAAATTGTAAGATTTTTGTTACTGTTATTTTTTATATCATTTTACCTAAATTAGAAGAAACTCTTGTTGTACATAAGTATAGATTAAATAACTAAGACATGTGACATTGTGTATTTGTGTTCTTAGACATATATTCACATACACACACAGAGACAACACAAATCTAAAATTAACTTAAGGTATAAATTTAGGGCTGAAACAGATGTGAGAAAGTTAATTGGGATCATTTGACTTAATCCAATTATTTTGCAATTTAGAAGAAGCATAGAAGTGAAATAAACCAGGTGGTGAAAGACAAATAACATATGATCTCACCTATAATTGGAACCTAATCAACAAAACACACAAGTAAGACAACTAGAACCAGAAACATGGAAATAAAGAACAAAATGAGTTACCAGAGGGGAAGAGAGATGGGCGGAGTCAGGCAAAGAAGGGAAAGGGTCATCAAGGAACATGTATAAGGGACCCATGGACACAGGCAACAGGGGATGGGGAGGGTTGAATGTTGGAAGTGGGGGTGGGTAGGGTAGGGGAAAGTAATGGAGGAAAAATGAGGACAACTGTAACTGAACAATAATAATAAAAAGTGAAAAAAAAGAAACATGGGACAATAGAAGAACATGGATTTAGGAATCAGGCTTGCTCATACTTTTCTTAAAATGTTACTTAATAAAAAGAAAAGTAAAGAATATTTAAATATATTAAAAATTAAAGAACATTTTAATAAATAGTTGATATATAATATTATGTTATATGGTATATAACCCCATGATTAGACATTTGTATAATTTGTGATCACCCAGATAAATCTAGTACCCATTTGACACCATATACTATTATTGTAATATTATTGACTATAATCCCTGTGCTGTATTTTACATTTCCATGACTATTTTCTAACTACAAATCTGTAATTCTTAATTGCTTCATCTTTTTTCACCCATGCCAAAACCTTTTTGTATTTGACCACCACCAAAAATTCTCTGTATCTGAGTCTGTTTCTGTTGTGATTGTTCATTTATTTTTTAATTCCACATATAAGAAAAATCATGTGATGTTTGTTTTTTCATTTATTATTTCACTAAAACAAATATATTCTAAGTCCACCCATGTTGTTGCAGATGGCAGGAATCAGTTATTTTTAATGTTGTCTCATTCTATTTAATATGTGCATCATGTCTTCTTTATTCATTCAATTATCAATGGACACTAAGGTTACTTCCATGTCTTGGCTATTGTAAATAATGCTGCAATAAATATAGATGCATATATTTTTTGATTTAGTGTTTTTGATTTCTTTGGATAAAAACCCAGATGTAGAATTGAGAGGCCTTTCTTTGTCTCCTGTATTGCTTCAGGCAAAGTAAACAAAAAAAATAAACAAATGGATTTTGTCAAACTAAAATTCTTTGTACAGAAAAAAAAATAAACAAAATGAAAATACAACCCACTGAATGGGGAGAATATACTCATCAATGATACATATGATAATAGCTTAATATCCAAAATGTATAAGGAATTTACAAAACTCAACATGAAAACAAATCCAGTACGAAATGGGCAAAGATCTGAGTAGACACTTCTTCAAAGAAGATATACAGATGGCCAATAGACATATGAAAAACATGCTCAACATCACTAATCATCAGAGAAATGCATATTAAAACCACAATATCACTTCACACCCGTCAGAATGGAAATCATTAACAAATAAACAAACAACAAATGTTGGTATGGATGTGGAGAGAAGGGAACTGCTGTGCACCATTTGTGGGGATGCATATTGGTACAGCCATTATGTAAAGCAGTATGGAGTTACCTCCCAAAATTAAAAATTGAATTGCCTTTTGACCCAGTGATTTTATTTCTGGAAATATATCCAAAGAAACCCAAAACACTAATTCTAAAGAATGTATGCATCCCTATGTTCATTGTAGCATTATTTACAAAAGCAAGACTTGCAAGCTACCCAAGTGCCCATCAGTAGATGAGTGGATAAAAAAAGTTAGGCTACATTTACACAGTGGAATACTACTCAGCCATAAAAAGAAGATCTTACCTTTTGTGACAATATGGATGGACCTAGAGAGTATAATATTAAGAACAATAAACCAATAAAAGACCAGTGCCATATGATTAACTTATATGTTGAATCTAATTAACAAAATAAAACAACAAACATAGTGGAGACAGACTCATGGATGCAGAGGACAGACAAACAGCTGTCAGGTGAAGGGAGTTGGGTCTGGGTGACAAAGGTAAAGTGGTTAAACAAAGGAAAGAAAGATCCATGGATACTGACAGGAGTATGTTGATTGCCAAAAAGAAGTGGTAGTGGGGGAGGTAGAAGAAAGTAAATAGGTAAATGATGATGAAACAGGACTTGACTTGGGGTGGTATGCACACAATACAATATACAAATGATGTATTGTAGAATTGTATACCTGAAACCTACATAATTTTATTAACGAATGTCATCCTAATAAAGTCAATATTTTTTAAATAGCCTTTATTTTAAAATATATTTTTGTCTGATATAAGTGATGGTACCCCCAGTGTTTTTTTTTCCATTTTCATTAAATATCTTTTCCTCTTTTTTGCTTTCAGTCTGCATGTGTTTTTTCAATATCAAGTAGGCCTCTTGTAGATAGCATATGTAAGGCTCTTGTTTTGTTATCCATTCAGCCTCCATATGTCTTTTAGATTGGAGTATTTAATCTATTTGCATTTTTGTTGTTATTTTATTGCAGTTGTTTCACTTTTTCTCCCTTTGACCTCTTCCATCCATCCCACCCCTTGCTCCAAACAGCCAACTCCCACAATGTTGTCCATGTCCGTCGGTCATTCATGTATATTCTTTGACTAGTCCCTTTCCCCTTTCTCACCATTATCCTGTTTCCCCCCTCCCCTCTTGCTATTTATTATTATGGTTTTTGATATTTTAAAGTTATTATTAAAGAAGACCCTTTAACATTTTTTTTGTAATACTGGTTTGGTGGTGATGAACTTCTTTAGTTTTTCTTCTCTGTGAAGCTCTTAATGTGTCTTTCAATTCTAAATAACAGCTTTGCTGGGTAGAGTAATCTTGGTTGTGAGGTCTTTACTATCCCTCACTTTGAATATTTCATGACAATCCCTTCTGGCCTGCAAAGTTATTGTTGAGAAATTATATGACAGTCTTATGGGAGCTCCCTCATAGATAAGAAACTGCCTTTTTTTCTGATGTTTTAAGGATTCTTTCTCTTTAACTTTGGTCATTTTAATTATGATGTATCTTGGCGTGGGCATCTTTTGGTTCATTTTGTTTGAGACTTTCTGCACTTCCTAGAGTTATATGTATATTTTCTTCACCATGTTAAGAAACTTTTCTACCGTTATTTTTTTAAATATGTTTTCCTTTATTTTTACTCTCTCCTTCTGGCACTCCCATGATATAAACATTGGTACACTTGAAGTTGTCCCAGAGGTTCTTTACAATATTCACATTTTTTGGATTCTCTTTTAATTTTGCTGTTCTGATTGGGTGTTTTCTGCCATCTTATCTTTCAACTTGCTGACTTGATCCTCTGCTTCATCTACTCTACTGTTGATTCTCTATAATGTATTCTTCATTTCAATTAGTGTATTCTTTATTTCTGACTGGTTCTTTTTTATGTTTTCTACCTATATTTTTGTTTCCTATTTCTTTGTTGAAGTTTTCACCAAGTAAAACTAATCTTATCCTATGTTCATTTAGCATAATAATAACAATCATTTTGAACTTTGCATCTGGTAGACTGTTTCCAAGTTGTTTAGTTCTTTTTTCTGGAGTTTTGTTTTATTCTTTTACTTGAGACATGTTTCTTTGTATCCAAATTGTGGATGATTCTTTGTGTTTGTTTCTATATATTAGATGGAGTTGTTACATCTCCCTTCCTGCTGTCTTGGTATAATAGCCTTATGTGGTAGGTGTCTTGAAGGGCCTGTTGGCACTGCCTCCTGGGCTATACAATCTGGCTGCTCCAGCTGCATTCCTGGTTAAGATGTAGTTGAGACCTGATTCCTGTTCACATGTCAATGGAAGGGATTTACCCTCAAGACAATTGGCTGAGAAGAATTGCTATGACCACAATAGAAGATTTGCTGTACAGAGATTGACCCCTCAAAGCAGAACACACTTCAGCTGGGACTAAGTACCCACCAAGTCCACCCCTGGAGTATTTTTCCTTGCAGAAGTTGTTGGGTGGTGCTCAGGCATGGTCTGAAGCTTTCCCTGATTGTGCTGTCTCTGGGGACACCTGGGAAGTGCAGGCCAAAGTCATCCATCACCTGTGTCCTGCCAGGTGCCACACAATGTGAACAACAATGCAATCTTATGATAGCTGCTACTTTTGCTGAGCTTGGAGGTACTCAGGAGAGGCCTACCTGTGAACCAAGGCTGGTTGCCAGTAGTGTAGGGCCAGGGTCCATTTGGCAAGAAGTACTGGGTATGCAGAGGCCAGATGTTGCTATTTTTTTGAGGGTTTAGGAAATTCACAGCATAAATCAAGACAGTCCATTTGTATGGAAGAGCCACTGAGAAGGGCTTTGCTAGGTCCACAAGTTGGGTGGAGCAGTGCCTCAGGGATCACCCTGATTGGGAGAACTGTATTAGCCAGGTTGATGGAGACTCAGATATGATGCCTAAATGTGGGCTTTGTTGGGGAGGGTTTAACAAAGGAACAATGGCCTCTGCCAGCACTTCTGCCTGAGAGAAAGCTGCTCATCCAGCTCTTTCCCTGATGCCAAACAATCTAGTCTTTCCCCATTTGCCCCAGGCACCTTTGGAGCTGCTGCCTTAGTGCTAGAGCTCAAGAGAGTGAGCCTCAGTAAGTCCATGAGGGCCCTTTAAGAGAAATGCCTGGAACTCCATAAGCCTTCCGTCTCACTCAAGCATCGCCTCCACTGGCTTTATTCAGCAAGAAATTATGGGGACTTCTGTTTCTGTCACTGGAACCCAGAGCTAGTTGTTTTGGTGTGGGGCTGGACTCTGGCTCCTCATGGGGTATTTTCACAGATGAAATATCCCTCTCAATTTTTAACTGCTGCAGTGGTTGTAGGACCAGCCTGTTCCTTGTCTCTGATCCTCCTACCAGAATCAATGTGGCTTTTTCTTTATATTCTTAGTTGTAGAACTCTGTTCAGCTACATTTCTGACTATTTCAATGATGGTTATTCTGTAGTTTAGTTGTATTTTTGATGTGTTATAGAAGATTCCAAGTACCAAATTTACCTATATAGACATTTTTACCAAAAACCTCATGCTTACTTATTTTGAAACCCCTCTTTAAAATTTATCTGGCAAAGTTTTTAATCTTTGCTAGTTGCAATGCAGATTAAAAGAGTTAATCTTGAGAGGTATCCAGCATAATACCTGGCACATGAGTGCTCACACAGCAGTCAGAAAGATTATTATTTTAAGTAAAAGAACAGTCATGCTAAAAGTTTCATTTCCTCCCTAATAAAATAATGATAGAGATATTCTGTTGGTGTAACAAATGCATTGACTAATAACTGTGAAATGGCTGGAAACATTAGTTATTTTCCCTTTAGGAACATGCAAACACATACATACACATACACAAAGAATATTTTTTATCATTTGGTTTAATCAATGGATTTACACCTATCTGTATTTCAGACATATTTAAGTAATCATTGGGTGAGGAAAGTAGAAACAGAAAATAAAAAGAAGAAATAAAAATGTTCAAATAATAAGACAGTTTTGTATATGCCATTTCACATAATCTTCAGAAAATATTTTAAACCATTTTATAACCCCCATTTACATTTTAAATATTAATATTATAAATTATGTGAAATAAATAAAATATTAAAACTCAGTAATCTCTATTTACACATGACCAAACTGAGTCACATAAATATGATTTGCCTAAGGTCATTTACAATATACAGAAACTATAGTTCATTCAAATTATATGATCTTTACAAAATATCCATCTGCTTTTTTCCACAAAAAAAGTAAATTGTAGATTAGAAGTATTGGAAAATTTGAAAACCAGATGTTAAATTTAACTATAAGAACAAATAGAGATTCATTAGACTGTCTTATCTTCTTCTTCACCCTCTCACTGATAGCATACAATTTGGAAGATTTAAACAACATCACTCAAAAGAAAAATATATACATATTTAATTTTGGAAAATAATCTTTATTAATCTCTTACATGTAAATGTTTTAGCAATGTGTTTGTAGCTTTAACAGCTCTAATAATTTTAAGTTTGGCATAGTCCATTTATTTTCACTATTACTACTTTGCAACTAAATTCCAGATCACCTAATTCACCAGAAGTCTCTTGTGAAATTCTCTGTACTAGACACTAAATACATTTTAAGAAGCATTAGTTTCTTGATTAGTATTGTCTTTGGTGTTTCCTGTTTTTCCCTCAGAGGATGGAAGTATTTCTTTCAATATTCCATGCCTTAATGTTGTCTGCAAATAATTTTACTCCTTGTTAAGTGCTGAGAACATTTTCTTCTATAAAAAGGACTCTCAAATTATTACATATTTAATGTTTTCCTGGTTTAGAGAAATATAGATCTTTTGGAATAAGTATACTCATACATACCAGCAGCAAAGAAATATAGAATACTACAATGTTTTTGGTGCCTACTGTATTTTGTAATTCTAAACTTATTCATGGATTTTGACTTTCTAATAGTATCTTTGTTTTATTGTGTGCAAGACAGTCCTGGGGGAACTTATTCTAATCATATTTAGTAATTCAAAAATAACTGCAGAATCGAGTCAATCATCCCCATATAATACTAACATCTTATAGACTGATGATTACATTTGCTAAGCTTTCTTTTCTTGAATTCTCAAAGGTTGAATGTTTATTTCTTTATCTCTAAGTGTATTTTTCAATGTAGAATACATTTTAAGATTTTACTAACTTTTTTGACAAAGTTTGAATACTTTTTAACTTTTCCCATTATTGGTTGACCTATACAAACTACATAAAAATAAATGAATTTTATCTACACTTTTTTTCTCACATATATGTTGTGAGAAAATTTGACATGTCAGTAAAGAAACTGAGTATGTTGTATTTTCTGTAGCAAAAGCAGATAAGTTAATAAGGAGACTATAAATAAAATTTCTCACAATCTTCCACTTTAACCTCATTGCTTATTAGTTTGTACCAAACACTTATATTATAATCATATTTATAGTTTCCAAAGTTGATATTTTACCTTCATTTTCTTTTATTTTTTTAAAGATTGTATTCATTTATTTTTAGAGATGGGAAGGGAGGGAGAAAGAGAGGGAGAGAAACATCAATGCATGGTTGCCTCTCACACACCTCTTACTGGGGACTGGGCCGCAACCCCGGCATGTGCCCTGACTGGGAATCGAGGTTAGCAGGCCAACACTCAATCCACTGAGCCACACCAGCCAGGGCTGCCTTCATTTTCTTACATGCAATGTTTAATCATCTTTCCAGTTCTCCTAAAATCCCCACTGCTTATTTATAAATAACCAAGAAACCGCTGTTTTTTTCCTTCTTTTTAAATTATTTTCTATTGTTCAATTACAGTTGTCCCTACTTTACCCCCATTACTCTCCCTAGCCTACCTTCCACATTCAATCACACCCCGTAATTTTTTTGTCCATGAGTCCTTCATACATGTTCTTTGATGGCTCTCCTATTCCCCTCCCCCCCCCCACTATCCCTCTCACCCGTCTCTTCTGGTTACTGTCAATTTGTTCTTTATTTCAATATATCTATTTATATTTTGTTAGCTTGTTTGTTTTGTTGATTAGGTTCCACTTAAAGGTGAGGTCATATAGTATTTGTCTTTCATTGCCTGGCTTATTTTTTTTAGCATAATGTTCTCCAGTTTCATCCACGCTGTCATGAAGGGGTGTAGCTTCTTTCTTTCTGCTGCATAGTATTCCATTGTGTAAATGTGCCATAATTATTGATCAACTCATTTACTGCTTGTTTCAGCACTTGGCTATTGTAAATTGTGCTACTATAAACATTTGGGTGCATAGGTTCTTTCAATTGATATGTCAGGGTTGTTAGGGTATAATCCCAGAAATGATATTGTTGAGGCAATATCATTTTTTAGTTTTCTAAAACTAAAGGCAATTCCATTTTTAGTTTTCTGAGGACATTTCATACTATTTTTTTTATATTGGCTGTACCAGTCTGCATTGCCACCAACAGGGTACTAAGGTTCCTTTTTTCTACACAATGTCACCAGCACTTATTGTTTGTTGAATTTTTATGATGGGCATTCTCACTGGTGTTACTGTGGTATGCCATTGTGGTTTTAATTTGCATCTCTCTAATGGCTAGTGATGCTAAGGCTCCTTTCATGTCTCTGAGACCTCTGTATGTCCTCCTTGGAGAATTGTCTGTTCAGGTCGTTTGCCCCTTTTTAATTGGACTGTTCACCTTCCTGGAAAGGAGTCATGTGAGTTCTTTATATATTTTGGACATCAGTCCCCATCTTAGGTATCATTCTACCTATAGTAATAAACACATGCATGTATACATAATTTATGACAAATGTAGAAATGAAGAACACCAACACACACAAACTTTGCAATAATGGTGTTTAATAATGGTGCTTGTTTAATTTAATATAATGGATATTATTTGAAAACAATATTGATTCTTACTCAGTTTCCTGATATCAACTTGATATGGAGTGTAGATACAAATAAATATAAGGCAATAAAATGTGTGAACCATAAAGGAAAAGACAAGTGGTATAATAATTTATTTATGTATATGTTTTCTTATTATAAATAAGGTTAAGGTTATGATATTTTTGTTATATCTTCAATAATGTGTCTTTAAAGGGAAAGGAATGGAAACTGATATTAAGTCATCACCAAGGAAGGTAATTGTATGAGAGAATCATCCATGGAAATCTGAGATCATGGGCAGGGTGATGCAACCATGACTTAAAGTGGTTAAACATAACTAGAATTAGTATTAAATAGAAGTTTTGGGTACATTTCAAAGAAATAAGCCCTCCAATATAAAAAAACAGCATCAATAAGGGTGGAGTATGGATTTATTATAATAATGCAATGTAAAATTACAGGAATAGTCAAGGTATTTATCAAGAAGTTCTAGGTGGAATGATTTGTCTTATCAGATAAAATAAATTCTAATAAGGCTATAATAATTAAGACAGAATGGTATCTGTGTAAGTTTGAAATAGGACCAATGGATTAAAATGAAGAGATTAGAAGCATATCTATGGATAAGAAGACAAATTCAAGTAAAGATAGCTTTTCAGAGCAATAAACATAAGACAATCTTCTTAGTAAATGATGTTGGGACCAGTGGATATAATATTAAAAAACAATATAAACTTTATATCTACCTCATACAGTTTCCCCCAAATTAATTTCAGGTAGACTGTAAGTCTACCTATAAGATGTAAAGCAGTAAAAGAAATAAAACAGAGCCCCGGCTGGCATAGCTCAGTGGATTGAGTGTGGGCTGACACCAAATTGTCACAGGTCCGATTTCCAGTCAGGGTACATGTCTGGATTGCAGGCCATGACCCCCAGAAACTGTACATTGATGTTTCTCTCTCTCTCTCCCCCTCCCTTCCCTCTCTAAAAAAATAAATAATTAAATCTTTTAAAACATTTAATTAAAAAAGAGACAGAAAACAGTATATGAAAGTATGAATCAAAGACACTGAAATAGAGAACAGGCAGACAGTGACCTGAGGGCTTAATTTTTTTAATTTAAAAAAATTAAAAAAAGAAGGTATGAATCATACAAGATAAGTCATATTTTTAGTGTCTATATATCTTTTTATTTTAATTGTTGATCAAGTACAGTTTTATCCCTTTTACTCCCAATCCCAGCCCTCCCCCACTTCCCTCCCACTTCCACTCCCCCTGCTGTTTTTTGTCCATGTGTCCTTTATACATGTTCCTGTAAAGCCCTTCCCTTTTTCTTCTGAAATTCCCCTCCCCGTCTCCCCTCTGGTCACTGTCAGCCTGTTCTCTATTTTCAGTGTCTTTGGTTATATTTTGCATGTTTGTTTGTTTTGTTGTTTAGGTTTCTGTTAACAGTGAGGGATCTATGTAGTATTTGTCTTTCACTTCCTGGCTTTATTTCACTTAGCATAATGCTTTCCAGTTCCATCCATACTGTTGCAGCAAGTAGGAGCTACTCCTTTCTTTCTGCTGCTTGGTTCCATTCTGTAAATGTACTATAGTTTTTTGATCCATTCATTTTACTGATGGGCATAGGTTTGCTATTACAGGACTTGACAATTGTAAATTGTGATGCTATGAACATTGGGGTGCATAGGTTCTTTTGGATTGGTGTTTCAGGGTTCTTAGGATATAATCCCAGCAGCAGCATAGCGCTGGATCAAAAGCAGATCCATTTTTTAGTTTTCGAGGGAAATTCCATACTGTATTCCATATAGTGGTTATACCAGTCTGCAATCCCCACCAACAGTGCACTAGGGTTCCTGCTTCTCCCACAACCTCTCCAACATTTGTTGTTACTTGCTTTTGTGTTGTGATGCCCATTCTGACTGGTGTGAGGCGGTATCTCATTGTGGTTTTAATTTGCATCTCTTGATAGCTACTAATGCTGAGCTCCTTTTCATGTGTCTCTGGACCCTCTGTTTATGTCCTCATTGGAGAAGTGCCTGTTCTTCAAGTCCTTTGACCATTTTTAGTTGGGTTGCTTCTCCTCTTAGAGTAGGAGTCATGTGAGTTTATATACTTTTGGAGAGTTACACCCTTTGTCTGAGGTATCATTGGCAAATCTGTTTTCCTATATGGTTTGGCTCTCTTTTTATTTTAATACTGCTTTCTTTAGATGTGGAGAAGCTTTCTATTTTGATGAGATCCCATTTGTTTATTCTTTCCTCTTATGTCCCTTGCTTTAGACATATCAGTGAAAATACTGCTGCATGAAATATCTGAGATTTTCCTGCCTATGTTCTCCTCTAGGACTTTAATGGTGTTTTGACTTATATTTAAATCTTTTGACCACCTTGAATTTATTTTTGTATACGGTGTAAATTGGTGCTTGAGTTTATTTATTTATTTTTTTTTTGCATGGAGCTGTCCAGCTCTCCCAACACCATTTGTGGAAGAGACTATTTTTACTCCATTTTATGCTTTGCTGCCCTCTTTATGACATATTAATTGACCATAGAGACTTGGGTTTGTTTCTTGGTCTCTCTGTTCTGTTCCACTGGTCCATCTGCCTGTGATTTATGCCAGTACCAGAGTGTTTTGATTACAGTGGATCTTGTAATACAGTTTGGTATCAGGTATTATCATCCCTCCTACTTTGCTCTTCTTTCAAAATTATAGCAGCTATTTGGGGTACTTTTATGGTTCCATATGAACTTTTGAAGTGTTTGTTCTATGTCTTTGAAATATGGCATTGGTACTTTAATAGGTATTGTATTGAATCTATAAATTGCTTTGGGTAGTATGGACATTTTGATGATGTTAATTCTTCCAATACATGAACATGATATATGTTTCATTTGTATGTGTCTTCCATGATTTCTTTCGAGTGTTCTGTAGTTTTCTGCATCAGGTCCTTTACCTCCTTGGTTAGGTTTATTTCTAGGTATTTTATTTTTCTTGTTGCTATATCAAATGGGATTTTTTTTCCTGATTTCTGTTTCTAATGTTTCATTGTTGGTATACAAAAATGCCTTTGATTTCTGGATATTGACTTTATATCCTGCTGATTTGACAAAGTCATTTATTGGGTCGTATAGTTTTTTTGGTGGACCCTATAGTATTTTCTATGTACACTATCATGCCATCTGCAAACAATGGCAGCTTTGTTTCCTCTTTTCCCAATTTCAATGCCTTTTATTTCCTTTTTCTTGTCTGGTTGCTCTGACTAAAACTTCCAATACTATATAGCATAGAAGTGGTGAAAGTGGACACCTTGTCTTGTTCCTGATCTTAGTGGAAAAGATTTTAGTTTTTGCCCACTGAGTATGATGTTGGCTGTAGGTCTCTCATATATGGCCTTTATTATGTTGAGGAATGCTTCCTCTATTCCCACTCTGCTGAGCGTTTTTATCATAAATGGGTGTTGTACCGTATCAAATGCTTTTTCTGCATCTATTGATATGATCATGTAATTATAGTCTTTGCTTTTGTTTATGTGATGTATTGCATTTACTGATTTGTGAATATTGTACCATCCTTGCATCCCTGGGATGAATCCCACTTGGTCATGGTGTATGATCTTTTTAATATATTGTTGGATACAGTTTGCCAATATTTTGTTGAGGATTTTAGCATCTATGTTCATCAGTGATGTTGGCCTGAAGTTTTCTTTTCTTTGTCGTGTCTTTATCTGCTTTTACAATTAGGATGATGCTGGCTTCATAAAAAGAGTTTAGGAGTCTTCCATCATTCTGGATTTTTTGGAATAGTCTGTGAAGGATAGGGGTTAGCTCTTCCTTAAATGCTTTGTAAAATTCTTCTGTGAAACCATCTAGTCCAGAGCTTTGGCGTGTCCAGAGTTTGTTGATTGCTGCTTTAATTGCATCTGCTGTTACTGCTCTGTTCAGGCTTTCTGCTTCTTCTTCCTTTAATTTTGGAAGATTATATTTTTTCTAGAAATTTGTCCATTTCACCTAGGATTTCAAATTTCTTGGCATACAGTTCTTCATAGTAATTTCTTAAAATCCTTTGTATTTCTGTGGTATCAGTTGTAATCTCTCCTCTTTCATTGCTGTTGTGGTTTTTTGAGTCCTCTCTCTTTTTTTCTTGATGAGCCTGCTTAAACACTTTTCGATTTTGTTTATCTTTTTAAAGAACCAGCTCCTGGATTCATTGATCCTTAGAACTGTGCTTTTAGTCTCTATGCCACTTAATTCTGCTCTGATCTTGGTTATTTCCTTCCTTCTACTTGCTCTGGGCTGTTGTTGTTGTTGTTCCTCGAGTTCTTGTAGGTGTGGGTTAGGTTGTTTCTTTGAAATGTTTCTCTTTTTAGGTAGGCCTGCATCACTATAAACTTCCGTCTCAGGACTGCCTTCACTGTGTCCCCATAAGTTCTGGGTTGTGAGTTCCTTTTCATGTATTTCCAGTAACATTTTGATTTCTTCTTTAATCTCATTTTTGACCCATTCATTGTCTAATAGCATGGTATTCAATCTCCATGATATTGAGTGTTTGGGTTTTTTTCACCTTGGAATTGGTTTCTAGTTTCAGTCCCTTATGGTTGGAGAAAATGAATTCAGCTTTCTTGAATTTGTGGAGGCTTGTTTTGTGTCCTATCATGTGGTCTATCTTTGAAAATGTTCCAGGTGCATTTGAAAAGAATGTGTATTTAGCTTCTTTGGGATGAAGGGCTCTCATATATATATCAGTTAAGTCAATTTCATCTAGGGCGTTGTTCAATGCCACAATATCTTTGTTGATATTTTGTTTGAAAGATCTGTCCATTTTTGACAGTGGGATGTTAACACTTCCTAATATAATTATGTTGCTGTCAATATCTTTCTTGAAGTCCTCTAAGATTTTCTTTATGTATTTGAGTGCTCCTATGTTGGGTGCATATGTATTTACAATATTTATGTCTTCTTGGTGGATGTATTCCTTGAGTATTATGAAGTGACCTCTGGGTCCTTCTTCATGGCCCCTTTTTTGAAGTTTATTTTGTCTGATATGAGTGTTGATACCCCCGCTTTTTTTTCCTATCCATTTGTTTGGAAAATTTCTCTCCATCCCTTTACTTTCAGTCTGTGTACGCCTTTTGTCCTGAGGTGAGTCTCTTGTGGGCACCATGTGTATGGGTCGTGCTTTCTTATGCATTCAGCTATTCTATGTCTTTTGATTGGGGCATTTAATCCATTTATGTTTAAGGTTATTATTGATACATACTTATTCATTGCCATTTTTTTTCCCGTACCTGCATTCTTCTCTCTCTTTCTATTTTCCTTCCTTTCCTTAAAGCAGTCTCTTTAGCAGCTCTTGCAGAGCTGGTTTGGTGGAGGTGTATTCTTTTTAGACTTCTTTTGTCTGGGAAGCTCCTTATTTGGCCTTCTATCTTGATTGTGAGCCTTGCTGGGTAAAGTGGCCTTGGTTACAGGCCTCTGGTTCTCATTACTTGGAATATTTCTTGCCATTTTCTTCTGGCTTGGAGTGTTTCCATTGAGAAGTCGGCTGCTAACCTTATTTGGGCTCCCTTGTATGTTACTCCTTGTTGCTCCCTTTGCTACCTTTTAAGATTCTCTCTTTGTCTTGGAATTTTGCCATTTTAATTTTTGATGTGTCTTCAAGTGGGCCTCTTTGGGTTCCTCTTGATAGGGACTCTCTGTGTTTCCTGGATCTGTGTGACTATATCTCTCATCAAATTGGGGAAGTTTTCCATCACTAGTTTTTCAAAGAGTTTTTCTGTCCCTTGCTCCTTCTAGTATCTCCTTCTAGTATCTATATCATACAGATATTATTACATTTCATGTTTTCCTGCATTTCTGTTAATCCCTCTTCATTCTTTCTGAGCCTCTTTTTCCTTTTCTTGCTCTTTCTGGGTGTTTTTTCTACCTTGTTCTCCAGCTTGCTGATCCCATCCTCTGCTTTGTTGAGTCTGCTTTTGATTCCTTCTACTATGTTCTTCAGTTCAGAAATTGTATTCTTCATTTCCTCTTGGCCCTTGTTGATAGTTTATGTTTCCTTTTTTCATGTTGATATTGTTTTCAGTGAGTTCATTGTAGTTTCCCTGTGGCTTCTGGCAAGTCTCTGTGAGCTCATTGAGCTTCCTGATAACCACTGCTTTGAACTCAATATCTGATAGTTGAGTTGCCTCTATTTCATTGAGAATTCTTTCTGAGGCTTCCTCCATTTCTTTCATTTGGGGATTGTTTCTTTGTCTTCCCATTGTTTGTGAGACTCTTCTTGTTAGCCTCTGCTTCTTAAATTGATATGTTCTGGCTCCCTGGGTTTATGGTGTGTACTTCTATGATAGAATACTTGTGAGATTCAGTGGTACTATCTTCTTAGTCTCCTGAGCTCAGTGGTCTTGGGCTCTTGTTTATGCTGGCTCTCTGTATGTCTTTGGGTTTTGATTGTTGTTTGGTCTTCCTTTGGTGGGTCCTTTCCTCCAGCTAGTTAACTGAGGGTCACTTTGTCCACCACCTCTTGTATTCTGTTGTGCAGGTGTGGACAGGTTTTGTTGAAGGTGATTCTTCTGTGTGTACAAGGTTTTGAGGCTTCTCTCTCACTCTTTTTCAGTTGTTTGTTGTGGGTAATTTCTCCATCATTTAATTGTATTTTCAGGTAGGTCCTGGATTGAGGTCAGTGTGGCTTCTACCCCCTCCTTCTCCTTCTTCTGTTGTTATCTGTTGCTGGTTCTTTTGGTGGTGGTTTCCTCCTCCAGCAGGTGTACTGGTGTTTACCCATCCCACCTTGCAAGTTTTCTGGAGTATCAAAGTGAAATTTGTCTCTTTTTCTGTAGTTAGGGTTACCCATGTTTGGGTATAATCCTGGTCTTTTCACAGCTCCAGGTTTTATTGTCTCATATGTGGAAAAAGAAGGGGAAAAAATGAAGGAAGGAAAGAAGGAATAAAAAAAGAAAGGAAGGAAGGAATAAGGAACAAAAAAGAAAGGAGGAAAGAAAGGAAGAAGGAATTTTTAAATTAAAATTATAAAAATAAATAAATAAGCCTTGGCTGGCATAGCTCAGTGGATTGACTGCGGACTGGGAACCAAAGTGTCCCAGGTTCGATTCCCAGTCAGGGCACATGCCTGGGTTGCAGGCCATAACCCCCAGCAACCATACATTGATGCTTCTCTCTCTCTCTGTCTATCTCCCTCCCTTCCCCTCTAAAACTAAACAAATAAAATCTTTAATAAATAAATAAATAAATAAATAAATAAATAAAAGAAGGAAGGAGGAAAGAATAAAAAAGGAAAGAAGGAAAGAAGTACTAAAAAAAGAAAAAAAGACAGATAAGAAGAAGGAATTTTTAAAAAGCCTTATGCTGGCTTTAAACTGGTCAAGACAGTTCTGCTGGTTCTCCTGGGTGCATCAGGCTGGGGAGGGATTGGTTTCACTTTTCTCCCTTCCTGAGCTGGGGGTCTTTGCAGTTCTCCAGCCTCCAGCCCAGTTTCTCATTGCCCTTCTGTACCCAGCCTAGGCCTTTAGTCCACCAGTTGTGTTGTCCTTGAGGTGAACAAATTAGAGGCAATTCACACACCACCTTCTTGCTCTTTGCTGTCTTCTTATTAGATGCTAGGGGCTCTCAGAGCTGCCTCAGGATAGTTCAGCCTCCTACTGAGTCAAGTCTTTCTGGGGACTGCAGCTCCTCTCTGTGGTGCGTTACTGTCTTCCTCCTACAGAGCCAGTCAGCCTTGTTGGGCTCTGGGTTCAGGGGCTGGGTGAGAAGCATTTTGTCCCTGATGCCTCAGGAGTGAGCCCTGACCCACAGCTGCCAACCATGGACTGGGTGCATACAGCCCCTGATGCCTCCAGCATGGGAGTGGGTGCTCACAGTCACTGATGCTTCTAATGTGGGTGTGGGCTGGCTGCCGCAGGGTGGCAGATAGTGTGCACACCCACCCAGGCCTTCCAGTACAAACAGGCACCTGGCCTGTCACACAACCCAGCCTGTTTTTTTTCCCAAGAACCTTGCAGCAGACCTGGCGGGTGCCAGGCCTGGGGCTGCAGCCTCCCTGATCTCTGCACTGGTCCCCAGGGACCTTATTGTCCTTAAGCACTCTCCTTACTATCTGATTTTTCAATGTCTTGTACAGTTTTTGGTCTCCAATCTTCATATATGCTGGAATACTGTTGGCTGTTCACTCTGTTCTCAGAAGATAGGCTTGGTTTTTCTCCTGTACACACGGGGAAGTGGGCTCTGCTCCCACATATCTCACTGCCATCTTCTCTCTCCTAATTTTAAGTTAATTATTGTATTATTTAGAATACTAGCACTAAAAATATGAAAATTTGAAAATGTTCAATGTAAACAAAATATTTTATAAAATTTAAATAATACATATGAAATTGTTTCAATATATTATCTAAAATTCTAAGTATAACATATCTGTCATGTTTGTATAATTGTTGTCTTTATGACTTTACCTTTACAAAAACTCTCTCCTAAGTACTAATATGTGTGTTAATTTCTACAATGCTGTGGTTAAGTGTTTTGTCACTATTTCCCATATGTCTAAAGAAAAACTAATCTTTCTATAAGTTTCAATACTAATAAAATTAAAAGAAGAAAGAATAAATTAAAATATATCAACATAGGTTAGTTATGGAAGTTTAAATTTCCCATAAACTTTCTGTGGGGAAAAATGAAACTAAAGTTAAATGTCTAGTTAAAATGATTACCACAGTTATCCCTGGCTGGTGTGGCTCAGTGGATTGAGTGCTGGCCTGAGAGCAAAAAGGGTGCAGTTCAATTCCCAATCAGGACACATGCCTGGGTCCAGTCCTTAGTAGGGGAAGCATGAAAGGCAACCACACATTGGTGTCTCTCTTTCTCCATATCTTCCTCTCTCTCTAAAAATAAATAAATAAAAATAAACCTAGGAATCAAACCAGTGACCCTTTGGTTCACAGCCCAGTGCTCAAACCACTGAGCCACATTAGCCAAGGCTAAAGATAAATTTTAAAGCATGACAATTCAGTCATAGACTATGACTATGTACCAATTTTAGTAGGTGAACCCAGAAATATTTTTCCAAATAACTATAACAATTGGCTTTCCCACCAGCAATGTAAGAGACTGAATTATTGTATATATTTGAAACATTAAATCTTTCATTTTAGTCAAGCTGGTGGATACATAGTATTACTTACTGTGTTTTCTTTGGAGAATATGAGCAGTTTAATCATGGTAATTTTTTCTATCCATGAATGTGGTATGTGCTTCCCACTTATTTGTATCTTCTTTAATTTACTTTTTCAGTGTCTTATAATTTTTTGAGTACAGGTCTTTTACATCTTTTACATCTTTTACATCTTTGATTAGATTTATTCCTAGGTATTTTATTGTTTTGAAGCAATTATGAATGGGATTATTTTCTTAATTTCCCTTTCTAATAGTTCATTATTGGC
This sequence comes from Phyllostomus hastatus, assembly GCF_019186645.2. Taxonomy (NCBI): domain Eukaryota; kingdom Metazoa; phylum Chordata; class Mammalia; order Chiroptera; family Phyllostomidae; genus Phyllostomus; species Phyllostomus hastatus. The sequence goes on along the minus strand of NW_025333610.1, from coordinate 44,649 downwards.
ATATAGAATCACAATTTATTTCTCAATATTAGTTTTTTTATCCTGCTATGTTACTAAATGCTTTAACCAGTTATAGAATTTTCTTCGTGGAGTCTTTAGAGTTCTCTCTATATAATATGATATCATTTGTAAATAATGACAAATTTACTTCTTCCTTTCCAATTTGGTTGCCTTTTCTTTTCTGTCTGATACTATGGCAACGGCTTCCAGTACTAAGATGAATAAGAGAGGTGAAAGTGAACATCCGTGTCTTGGTCCTGATCCTGAGGAGAACACTTACAGTTTTTGCCTTTTGAGTATAAGGCTGGCAGTGGGTGTGTAATATCTGGGTCTTATTATTTCTAGATATGTTCCATTTATTTCCACTTTGCTGAGAGATTTTATCATAAATAAAATCTGGATTTTATCAAATGCTTTTTTATGTATTTATGGATAAGATCACATGGTTTTTATCCTTCATTTTGTTTATGTGGTGTATCACATTTATTGATTTGTGAATGTCGTACCAACCTTGCATCTACAGAATAAATGCCACTTGATAATGGTGTATGTCTTTTTGAGGCATTGCTGTACTCAGTTTGCTAATAAATTTTGAGGATTTTAGCATTCATGTTCATCAGAGATATTGGCCTATAATTTTATTTTTTGTAGTGTTTTTCTCTGATTTTGGAACTAGGATAATATTGCCCTCATAAAATACAATTGGGAATGTTCTTTCCTCTTGAATTTTTTGGAATAATTTGAGATGTTTTATTCTTGGAATATTCTTCTTGGAATGTTTGGTAAAATTCACTTATGAAGACATCTGATCCAGGGCTTTTGTTTGTTGAGGCTTATTTAATTACTGCTTCCATTTCACTAGGTGCAATCTGTCTATCCAGATTCCCTGATTCTTCCTGATTTGATTTTGGAATATTGTATGTTTCTAGAAACATATGCATTTCATCCAGGTTATCCAATTTGTTGGCACATAGTTGTTTGTAATATTTTCTTAAGGTATTTTGTATTTTTAAGGAATATAATGCCCTCCTTTGATATGTGAACTGTTGTTTTAACTGGGAATATATTAATACAATGCAATATATAATGTTTTTCTGAGAAGGTATTCATTTATATAACAAATCTTTTTTGGAAAAAAGGATAACAATTTACTTTTCCTTGGGATTTCCCCACAACAACTTACTCCGTCTCTTCTCTTTTCTTTTCTCCTCCCTCCTCCTCCTCCTCCTTCTTTTCTCTCTCACCCTGTCTCTTAGAGGAATTTATGCACACAATTATACTCCACCCAGAGAAGAGAAGGATTTTTTTTAGTCTTAAAGAAAATTTTCCATATCTATAATGTTTCTTTAATATTCTCTTATATCCATTTGAACCATGCTACCTTGTAACCACAGTGGAAAATTCATTCTCTTCATAACATATCTAGAGTACACACACTCAATATGAATTATGACTGGTGAGGTAAGCCTCAGTCACTTGGCTGAGGTACTGCTTTGTATTGGAATTTTCTGTTCTATTTTTTTTTTCTTTTCATATTGTACTCCTTGGAGAGAAGTGATTGTGTACAGCTGATTTTAAAGGAGTAGGGGGTTTGCTCCACCTCTCTAAGGATAGAATATCTTCATGAAGTATTTGGAATTGTTTTCATAAGATATTTGTCTCTTCTCCCACAATTCCTTATTTATTGAGGATTATATTTGTATGTGTATCCCAACCTAGATATTTCATTTATGGTTTGGGTAATAATGCACTACTACTTTACTTATTTCTCAAATAGTTGCATATTTGGCCATTGAAGCTCTTTCATTTGGCTAATGTATCCTTTTAGCATACTTCCCTCAATGCAGTTTTTGTTTGTTTGTTTTACATTTAGTACTTTAGAAGAACTTTCTAGTGTTACAATTTACTCCAGACTCATCTTGTATATTCCCTGCCTCAGTGATAGAATTAGTGATTTTTCATAGGAATTCTGGTTTCTCTTATTGGAGAATGGTATTAGAAACCAACATCTGGACTCTAGGTGTACACATTGTTACAGATGGCCATTTTAGGCCATCTCTTCTAATAGACAAAAAAATATATATGTATACTAACCTGTATATAAATAAATATGCATAAAGATTTCTATACATGAACATCAATAACTATATTGAAATTTGTATTTAATTAATGTTTTACTTATAATCCATTAAAAATGGATCATCCTAGCCTCTTCCTCTTGAGGTTATGTTAAGTTTTCACTCCAAAAGTGAGAAAAGCTTTTCCTACCATCTGGCATTCATTTAATTGTTCAACCCCCATATATATGTATAACAGTATCAGGATTGTTAACCTCTACCCAATGAAGGAAGTGATTCTATCAACTAGTTTACAATGGTTATGTTCATTTCCTTTTGACTTCAGTATATATTATCCACTCATTTTTTAAATTACTTAGATGCACAACATCTTCCTGTACTGCCCTTAGTATTTTTGCTTCATGTTTTTGAGATACAGTTAAATTCTCTTATCACAGTTAGTATTTCTTCCTTAAATTCCCCTCTAAATGATTTTCTTTTAAAGTCACAAACATTTCTTTTTACTCTAAAGTTATATTGATTTGTAAAATATATAATACCACAGACCCACTATTATAGCATCATAAGGAATATTTTATTACCCTAAATACCTTCAGTACTTCACTGATTCCTCTACTTTTCTTCCACATCTTCAGAAACTTCTGTTCTCTACACTGTTTCTCTAATATTGTTTTTTCCCTGGAATATAATATAATAGGAATCATACAGTATATAGACTTTTCAGGCTGCTTCTTTTACTTAGCAATATGATTCTAATTTTTTTCCATATGCTTCCATGAATTGAAAGTTTATTTGTTTTTTCACTAAATAATATTATATTATATGTATGTATTAAATACTAGTTTATTTATTCAGTTATTGTGAATATTTGATTTCAATTTTGAAATTATGAAAATATCATTATAAACATCCCTGTGCAAGTTTTATGTGAACATAAGTTTTCAAATAAGTGTGTAAATGCCTAAAAAATAATAATGCTAAATTGTATGGTAGGGCAAGTTTAACTTTGTAAGAAATGCTAAAACTTTCTTCAAAATGGGACCATTTTATTAATATTCCCACCAGCAATGCATGAGAATTCTTATTGCTCCATATCCAGACCAAAATTCAGTACTGTCAACTAAAAAATGAACCATTGTAATAGGTATGTAGTCATATTTTATTACTATTTTAATTAGCAGTTAGCCAGTTATAAATAATGTTTAGTATGTTTTCATTTAAAAAAGTATCTTTGCTTTTCATCTGCACATATTTTTGATAGGTGTCTTCTCAGATAGCCAGCCAATTTTTAATGGGTTGTTTTCTAATTGCTGAGTTAAAAGATACTTCTGGTGTCTTTTTGGATATCCATTCTTTATTACACCTTGTGTATACTTTGCTATATTTATACATAATTATTTAATTTTTGGTAATGGTACAAATATTTTTTTAATTCTAATTGTCCATCACTGATGCATAGAAAAAGATAATTGACTTTTAAAACATAACCTATATCCTTATACCTTTGTTAGCATTAGGTCTCTTTATGGTGATTCTTGCGGATATGTTATGTGGGCAATTATGCAATTTATAAACCAAGAGATTATTATTTTTTTCCTTTGCTATCTTCATATCTATTATATACTTTCCTTGTCATATTATGCTACATATGATTTCCAATACAAATTTGAAAGGGAGTGGTAAGAAAGAATACTCATACTTTGTTTATGATATGAGGAAGAAATGTTTAATTTTTCAGCTTTAACTTTACTAGCTGTTGGATTTCTGAAGGTATTATTTATAAACTGAGGAAGTTATCTTGTATTCCAAGTTTGCTGAGCATTTTTATAATAAATGAATGATGCAATTTGTCAAGTGCTTTTTCTAAACCAGTGTGGCCATATGATTTAATTTCCTTATCCCGTTGATCATTTTTTTTCAATGTGTAGCCAGATTTGCATACCTGAAATAAATCTCACTTTGTCATGGTATATAACTCAGTTTATACATTGTTAAAGTTAGTCCCTAATATTTTGTTGAGGTAGGTTTTGTTTGTTTTGCATTTGTGGTAATGAAAGATATTGGTTTGTAGATATTTTTATTGTGATGATTTTATCTGCTTTTGATCTTAGGATAGGTAATCTGGGCTCATAAATTTTTTAAAGATTATTCTATTTTCTAGAAGAGATTGTACAGAACTGATATCATTTTCATGCCTTTTGAACAAAACAAGAATTTTTCTTTGTATCCTGAATATATTTATTTCCATGGCAAGTTTCACCACCTAGAATCACTGCCAGGTGAGCTAGATTATATTGAGGAAATATTTTAAATTATTTTGTTCATAATTTACCTTTTTAAATACATTTATTGAGTCTTTACTAAATGAAAATATTGACATATTTTTCAATTCCACTAACAGAGGCTTTTCTTGTTCATTACTATATATCCTCAGTAAATGGATTAGTACACAGTAGACCTTCAGTAACTAGCTATTGCCTCATCATTAAACACACACACAAAAATAGGCATTTGGTAAAATGTTTTAAGAATTAGAAATTGAATAGGTCACTTAGTACTTCTTGTAGAAGGAATAATTGTATGACTTTTCAGTGCTATATGAAAGCAGTAGGAGATCAGACAGATGCAGCATGGTGAAACATGGGAACAGGCTGAAACAGTTGTGGAACTGAATCTTCATCATGTGCTGTGGCAACTAAACAGCTATACACTTCTTTAAAAACATGACCCATTATTTGAACTAGGTCATTGAAAATGATAGGTGGACACTGACATATTAACACTATAAGAAGAGCACAGTTCTCAAACTGTTAAAATCCTCCCTGTCATACAAGGAGATAATGAGCATATGTCAAAGTCACATTTAACTTAATGAGAGAACCAGCAGAATGACAGGGCTTATTAAAATTGGATATGAAGAACTAGGATTCATATAGTCAGTGTGGAAAAATGCTAAAATATGATTGCTAGTTTCAAAAACTATGAAGAATTTAAGAATTAAAACCTACTTGGAAGCCAACATGCTTGTAGAACACATGACAGCTCTTAGTCAAAAACATACAACAGTTAATTACACACAGAACTATAAATGATCAGAGCAGAGTGTTTTTTTTTCCAGCTGCATGAGCTCCAATACCAGCTGATAAAAGTTGCCTATGTCAAAGAAAAATTGTCACTAGACAAGTTTTACAGGAGAGGACAACTTTGTTCACAACTATTGGCAAAATGGATGGGGGAAAATTATTTCTAAGTACAATCCCCATCTCGGAGCCAGTGAATTTTTTTTCTCTGAAATTCTTCTTGAAAAGCCAAAAGAAAATCTCTGTTCAATTCCTACACTAGAAGTCAGGAAGACAGCAAGCTATTGACACAGGAGAAAGATTGAATGAAACTACACTACAAGAGGAGGTGGTGGTTTAAGTGCATAGTGAGTTAGTGAAAAAGTACTGTACGGTGATCTAGCCACCTGTGTTTGTTTATTAATTAGTGCTTATATAAATTAGGTTCCTACTCTCTCACAGAGCTCTACTTTAATTATTTCATTTCAAAGGGATGGCTCTCAAGTCCTTGGGAAAGAAATTTCTAAGTTGTAAAACTGGCACGTCATTAGGGTAAGACTCACATATCAAAAAAACAGAGAAATAATTTATAATGAAAATTTTCTAAAGAAAATGTTCTTAGAGAAAGGAGCTATAGCTGGAAAGAAGCCTAGATTTAGGTAGGCTGAGGAGCACCGTAATGCAGTCTTATTTAGATGACACCTTCACACAGTAATTTCGATGACAGGAGAAAAATTCTGAGTTTAGAGATTCCTAATCTTTGGATAATGAGCACAAAGTCATGTGTGCTCTTTGCTCTAGAAAGATATACTATCACTCTCTTCAAAGTGTACTGTGATTGTACTTTCCATTTCTCTTTACTCCAGAGGGAGACTCTTTTTTTCCATGTCTGTTTACAACTCCCTGGAAAACATATGGTCTGGTACAAAGGTTGTCTTCCTCTCAAATTGTGTAGAAATGAAAAAGACCAGATAGATAATTAATTGTTCCTAAAAGCTAATTTAGGTGAAAACCTTAATAATGTGTTATGAGCAACCTATTTTTAATAATTTAATTATTTCTATATTACATGGAAAAATAAGCAAACTTTTAAAGCCTTTTTAAATTAACCTCAGTTTCTCAATAGTTTCAAATATATTCTCTGTAAAAAATAAATACTGAAAAATATTCAAATTTCCTGAGAATTAGATGACAATGTTATAGGCTTAGTAGAAAATGTTGCGGTATGACAAAGGATCATACATTCACGTTTGCCCTTTTTTCTCATATTTGGTTTATTCTCAACAATGAAACCTGTGATTTTAAGTAATAATGAGACATCATTTCTGATCACAAATAGAGTGAGCTTGTTGTTTTTTGTGCTAAAATGTTTTAAAAAATATTTCTGGATTATTTACCTTGTTTTCACCCCATTTTTTTAAAAAAGTATATTTAAAAAATTTTTCAATTATAATTTACATTTAATATTATTCTGTATTAGTTTAAGATCTAAAGCACAGTGGTTAGAAAATCATGTACTTTACAGAGTGGTCTGCTCAATGTAGGTCTGCCCACCAGACCCCATACATAATCATTATGATATTATTGGCTACATTCCTTATGCTATAATCCAAAAGAGCCTATAAAAAATGGGAAAAGATACACACCAAGACACATCTGATAAGGGCTAAATATCTAAAATTTATACATATCTCAGACAACTTAACACCATGAGAAAATATAGTATTAAAAACAATATCTCATTTTTTCTTGTGTCTTTGTTTCCAAGATGAGAAGAAAGGTAGGAGCAAAAGTCATGCTAAAAAGACCCACAGCCATCAGGAGCACTCCAAATTGAGTGTCATTGATACATATGTGATTCCTCAGTTTCATTGGAAGCTACACTAAGACATGAGTCTTATCATTCACAGAGAGCTACTCAGAAATCAGCCCTTTCCACCCTGATTTAGACCTTCTGGTGCTACTCCACAATCTCTACAAAAGCCTTTATAAGGAGCTGAGTTCTTAAAGACTAAAGACTAAAGACAAACTAATTTCTAAGAAAAAATAAAAGAAAACATATAGAGTAAAAAAAATCAAATTTTGCACTATGTGGTCGTAACTAATTTCCCCTAATCAGTTTCATTCATTCCTACGTGATTAATTATAATCTACTGGATTTTGTGTGTAAATACGCTTTCCCCAAATCGTCTGTTTTTGTAAAGGAGCTCTGGAGGTTTTGACTCACTCTCTGCTTCAGTAGTATGGTAATCATTTTTAGTGGCAACATTAGCTCACACTAGGTGTCTATTCTTTACAATATTAATAATCAAGAATATTTGCTGTTACAGAGTCCTTGAGAGAGAGTCAGGTCAACTGCTCCCTCCCTGGCCAAACAAGGTTTAAGCAGCAGTGGGAGAGACTGGTTGCTTGAAGTTCAAGAGAAAAGAAAAAGGACTAAGTGGCAAACACACAGGGGCTGTGAGCACCTTTGGAGTCTGTGGACACTGTTGGGGAGAATTGAGAGTCATGCAATGACTAGCCCTGACCCCGATAGTCATCAGTCTGGCTGGAGAATTGGCTCTACGGAGTGTCAGGCTTCAGTGGAAGGAATTTCTCAAAAAGAAAAAGTGAAAAGAGAGACACTGATGAATTCTCCTGCAACAGTGGCTCCAGCCTCCTCCCCAACCAGCCAGGCAACGATCCCCAGGTTTCAAGGAAGGCCCTTCATGCACCCCCATAGCACGGGGAAGGGTACTTGCAGAGCCCACAGGACCCAGGCAGCCTGGCCAAGCACACATACCTGCACCTCAGCCCATAGTGGTAACCTCAGGGAAAGAGAGCTCTGAAGAAGACCCGGATCCCACACCCAAGGTGCCAGACAGAGGCGTCAGGCAAGCTCTGGGGAGAGTGTGCACGAGACTGACTGAGTGCAGATCTGGAAGGGAGAAAGACCATACCAACTGGCCCTCAGCCTGCTGCAGCCAGCAAGACCAGAAGAACCAATATGGCCAGTTTGAAACCAACAAGAGGTTGGGGTTTTTTGTTTTGTTTTGTTTTGTTTTGAAGTAACTTTGGTTTTTTATTTGTATTATTGTTTTATCTTTCAATCCACTTTTCCTCTCTTTCTCTCTTTCTTCTTCCTTCTTCGTTTCTTTCCAATTGTATATGTTCTACCTCCCTTCTTCTGCTTTTTCTTTAAATACACACAAGTGAGACAAAACAAAAAAAAAACAAACAAAAAAAAGCAATGAACTGTGAAAGGACCAGAGTTGGACCCAAAGAGGGGGCATCCTAACAGCTGAAAGAATGAGACAAATTTCACTTTGCTATTACAGAGAACCTGTAAGTTATTGCATGTTTGTATTATTATTTTTTCATTATTCTTACATCATTTATTTTAAAAGCACTTTTGTATTCCCCCTTTTTTTCTGCATAGTCTTCTTTGCTTGGCTGATTATATTATATCATTTGACAGGTTTCCTCTCTTCTCTCTTTCATAATGTATTGCTAACTTACTGTCCTTTATGTCGCTTGTGTTCCATTAGCACACTACTAAAGGTCCTATACTCCCTATACTTTTTATCGAGATCACATAGATTCTGTCACATGATTGTTGCTCTAATATTATAGTAAATAATAAATGTCCCCTACAATTGTAAATACTTCCCAACAACCCTTCCAAATCTTAGCCCACTTCACGGTTTCCTGAACTCAATTACTGTAGTGGTTAACTTTATTCTCTCACACACTACATCTATTTACTATCCTTTACTCTCACCTTACCTCACAATCTGGCCTCCCACAACTTCACTGCTTTCTAGATCCAACTCACAACCCTTCCCTCCCCAACAAGAGTCTTATCTTCTTTTTCATCCTTCCTAAAACATGGCTAGTTGGGTGGAAGATCATGGTTAACACTAAACATAGCAAAAGGACCTCCTATCTCTTCTCTAACAGGTGCTACTGTAAATATCATAGAATATTTTCTTGCTGTTTTAAACCATTTTGCCTCCCCCCTCCAACTGATCACAAAAAAGAGTAGGTGGAAGTGGTGAACACCAGGATACCCACTGGAAGAGGAAACCAAACAACAAAGGAACCACTAACAGATAACAACAGAAGAAGGAGAAGGAGGGGGTGGAACTCACACACACCTCAATCCAGGATGTATCAGAAATACAACTCAATAGTGGAGAAATTACCCACAACAAACAACTGAAAAAGAGTGAGAGAGAAGCCTCAAAACCTTGTACACACAGAAGAATCACCTTCAACAAAACCTGTCCACACCTGCACAACAGAATACAAGAGGTGGTGGACAAAGTGACCCTCAGTTAACTAGCTGGAGGAAAGGACCCACCAAAGGAAGACCAAACAACAATCAAAACCCAAAGACATACAGAGAGCCAGCATAAACAAGAGCCCAAGACCACTGAGCTCAGGAGACTAAGAAGATAGTACCACTGAATCTCACAAGTATTCTATCATAGAAGTACACACCATAAACCCAGGGAGCCAGAACATATCAATTTAAGAAGCAGAGGCTAACAAGAAGAGTCTCACAAACAATGGGAAGACAAAGAAACAATCCCCAAATGAAAGAAATGGAGGAAGCCTCAGAAAGAATTCTCAATGAAATAGAGGCAACTCAACTATCAGATATTGAGTTCAAAGCAGTGGTTATCAGGAAGCTCAATGAGCTCACAGAGACTTGCCAGAAGCCACAGGGAAACTACAATGAACTCACTGAAAACAATATCAACATGAAAAAGGAAACATAAACTATCAACAAGGGCCAAGAGGAAATGAAGAATACAATTTCTGAACTGAAGAACATAGTAGAAGGAATCAAAAGCAGACTCAACAAAGCAGAGGATGGGATCAGCAAGCTGGAGAACAAGGTAGAAAAAACACCCAGAAAGAGCAAGAAAAGGAAAAGAGGCTCAGAAAGAATGAAGAGGGATTAACAGAAATGCAGGAAAACATGAAATGTAATAATATCTGTATGATATAGATACTAGAAGGAGATACTAGAAGGAGCAAGGGACAGAAAAACTCTTTGAAAAACTAGTGATGGAAAACTTCCCCAATTTGATGAGAGATATAGTCACACAGATCCAGGAAACACAGAGAGTCCCTATCAAGAGGAACCCAAAGAGGCCCACTTGAAGACACATCAAAATTAAAATGGCAAAATTCCAAGACAAAGAGAGAATCTTAAAGGTAGCAAGGGAGCAACAAGGAGTAACATACAAGGGAGCCCAAATAAGGTTAGCAGCCGACTTCTCAATGGAAACACTCCAAGCCAGAAGAAAATGGCAAGAAATATTCCAAGTAATGAGAACCAGAGGCCTGTAACCAAGGCCACTTTACCCAGCAAGGCTCACAATCAAGATAGAAGGCCAAATAAGGAGCTTCCCAGACAAAAGAAGTCTAAAAAGAATACACCTCCACCAAACCAGCTCTGCAAGAGCTGCTAAAGAGACTGCTTTAAGGAAAGGAAGGAAAATAGAAAGAGAGAGAAGAATGCAGGTACGGAAAAAAATGGCAATGAATAAGTATGTATCAATAATAACCTTAAACATAAATGGATTAAATGCCCCAATCAAAAGACATAGAATAGCTGAATGCATAAGAAAGCACGACCCATACACATGGTGCCCACAAGAGACTCACCTCAGGACAAAAGGCGTACACAGACTGAAAGTAAAGGGATGGAGAGAAATTTTCCAAACAAATGGATAGGAAAAAAAAGCGGGGAGTATCAACACTCATATCAGACAAAATAAACTTCAAAAAGGGCCATGAAGAAGGACCCAGAGGTCACTTCATAATACTCAAGGAATACATCCACCAAGAAGACATAAATATTGTAAATACATATGCACCCAACATAGGAGCACTCAAATACATAAAGAAAATCTTAGAGGACTTCAAGAAAGATATTGACAGCAACATAATTATATTAGGAAGTGTTAACATCCCACTGTCAAAAATGGACAGATCTTTCAAACAAAAATATCAACAAAGATATTGTGGCATTGAACAACGCCCTAGATGAAATTGACTTAACTGATATATATGAGAGCCCTTCATCCCAAAGAAGCTAAATACACATTCTTTTCAAATGCACCTGGAACATTTTCAAAGATAGACCACATGATAGGACACAAAACAAGCCTCCACAAATTCAAGAAAGCTGAAATCATTTTCTCCAACCATAAGAGACTGAAACTAGAAACCAATTCCAAGGTGAAAAAAACCCAAACACTCAATATCATGGAGATTGAATACCATGCTATTAGACAATGAATGGGTCAAAAATGAGATTAAAGAAGAAATCAAAATGTTACTGGAAATACATGAAAAGGAACTCACAACCCAGAACTTATGGGACACAGTGAAGGCAGTCCTGAGACGGAAGTTTATAGTGATGCAGGCCTACCTAAAAAGAGAAACATTTCAAAGAAACAACCTAACCCACACCTACAAGAACTCGAGGAACAACAACAACAACAGCCCAGAGCAAGTAGAAGGAAGGAAATAACCAAGATCAGAGCAGAATTAAGTGGCATAGAGACTAAAAGCACAGTTCTAAGGATCAATGAATCCAGGAGCTGGTTCTTTAAAAAAGATAAACAAAATCGAAAAAGTGTTTAAGCAGGCTCATCAAGAAAAAAAGAGAGGACCCAAAAAACCACAACAGCAATGAAAGAGGAGAGATTACAACTGATACCACAGAAATACAAAGGATTTTAAGAAATTACTATGAAGAACTGTATGCCAAGAAATTTGAAATCCTAGGTGAAATGGACAAATTTCTAGAAAAATATAATCTTCCAAAATTAAAGGAAGAAGAAGCAGAAAGCCTGAACAGAGCAGTAACAGCAGATGCAATTAAAGCAGCAATCAACAAACTCTGGACACACCAAAGCTCTGGACTAGATGGTTTCACAGAAGAATTTTACAAAGCATTTAAGGAAGAGCTAACCCCTATCCTTCACAGACTATTCCAAAAAATCCAGAATGATGGAAGACTCCTAAACTCTTTTTATGAAGCCAGCATCATCCTAATTGTAAAAGCAGATAAAGACACGACAAAGAAAGAAAACTTCAGGCCAACATCACTGATGAACATAGATGCTAAAATCCTCAACAAAATATTGGCAAACTGTATCCAACAATATATTAAAAAGATCATACACCATGACCAAGTGGGATTCATCCCAGGGATGCAAGGATGGTACAATATTCACAAATCAGTAAATGCAATACATCACATAAACAAAAGCAAAGACTATAATTACATGATCATATCAATAGATGCAGAAAAAGCATTTGATACGGTACAACACCCATTTATGATAAAAACGCTCAGCAGAGTGGGAATAGAGGAAGCATTCCTCAACATAATAAAGGCCATATATGAGAGACCTACAGCCAACATCATACTCAGTGGGCAAAAACTAAAATCTTTTCCACTAAGATCAGGAACAAGACAAGGGTGTTCACTTTCACCACTTCTATGCTATATAGTATTGGAAGTTTTAGTCAGAGCAACCAGACAAGAAAAGGAAATAAAAGGCATTGAAATTGGGAAAGAGGAAACAAAGCTGCCATTGTTTGCAGATGGCATGATAGTGTACATAGAAAATACTATAGGGTCCACCAAAAAAACTATACGACCCAATAAATGACTTTGTCAAATCAGCAGGATATAAAGTCAATATCCAGAAATCAAAGGCATTTTTGTATACCAACAATGAAACATTAGAAGCAGAAATCAGGAAAAAAAAATCCCATTTGATATAGCAACAAGAAAAATAAAATACCTAGAAATAAACCTAACCAAGGAGGTAAAAGACCTGACGCAGAAAACTACACAACACTGAAAGAAATCATGGAAGACACATACAAATGGAAACATATATCATGTTCATGTATTGGAAGAATTAACATCATCAAAATGTCCATACTACCCAAAGCAATTTATAGATTCAATACAATACCTATTAAAGTACCAATGCCATATTTCAAAGACATAGAACAAACACTTCAAAAGTTCATATGGAACCATAAAGGACCCCAAATAGCTGCTATAATTTTGAGAAAGAAGAGCAAAGTAGGAGGGATGATAATACCTGATACCAAACTGTATTACAAGACCACTGTAATCAAAACAGCATGGTACTGGCATAAAAACAGGCACATGGACCAGTGGAACAGAACAGAGAGCCAAGATATAAACCCAAATCTCTATGGTCAATAATTTTTGATAGAGAGGGAAGAAGCATAAAATGGAGTAAAAATAGCCTCTTCAACAAATGATGTTGGGAAATCTGGACATCTCCATGCAAAAAAATGAAACTCAAGCACCAACTTACACCATACACAAAAATTAATTCATGGTGGTTAAAAGATTTAAATATAAGTCACAACACCATTAAAGTCCTAGAGGAGAACATAGGCAGGAAAATCTCAGATATTTCATGAAGCAATATTTTCGCTGATACATCCCCTAAAGCAAGGGACATAAAGGAAAGAATAAACAAATAGGATCTCATCAAAATAAATAGCTTTTTCACAGCTAAAGAAAACAGTACTAAAATAAAAAGAGAACCAACCATATGGGAAAACATATTTGCCAATGATACCTTGTACAAGGATTTAATCTCTAAAATATATAAAGACCTTACATGACTCCACTCTAAGACAGGCAACCCAATTAAAAATAGGCAAAGGACTTGAACAGATACTTCTCCAATGAGGACATATGGAGGGTCCAGAGACACATGAAAAAAAGCTCAGTATTGCTAGCTATCAGAGAGATGCAAATTAAAGCCACAATGAGATACCACCTCACACCAGTCAGATTGGCCATCATAAACAAAGCAAGAAACAACAAATGTTGGAGAGGTTGTGGAGAAAAGGGAAACCTAGTGCACTGTTGGTAGGATTGCAGACTGGTACAATCACTATGGAAAACAGTATGGAATTTTCTCAGAAAACTGAAAATGGATCTGCCTTTTGACCCAGCAATTCCAATGCTAGGATTCTATCCTAAGAACCCTGAAATACATTCCAAAAGAACCTATGCACTCCAGTGTTCATAGCAGCATAATTTACAATAGCCAAGTGTTAGAAGCAACCTAGATGCCCATCAGTAAATGAACAGAACAAAAAACTATGGTATATTTACTCAATGGAATTCTATGCAGCAGAAAGAAAGAAGAAACTCCTACCCTTTGTGACAGCATGGATAGAACTGGAAACCATTATGCTAAGCTAAATAAGCCAGGTGGTGAAAGACAAATACCATAGTATCTCACTGTTAACAGTAACCTAAACAACAAAACAAAGAAACAAGCAAAATATAACCAAAGACACTGAAATAGAGAACAGGCTGACAGTGACCAGAGGGGAGAGGGGAGGGAGTTTCAGTGAAAAAGGGGAAGAGTTTACAGGAACAAGTATAAAGGACACATGGACAAAAAACTAGCAGGGGGAGGGGACTAGAAGTGGGAGGGAGGAGAGAAGGAATTGGGGGGTTGGGCTGGGATGGGAGTAAAAGGATAAAACTGTACTTTGATCAACAATTAAAATAAAAAGATATATAGACACTAAAAAATATGACTTATCTTGTATGATTCATACCTTCTTTTTTAATTTTTTTAAATTAAAAAAAATTAAGCCCTCAGGTCACTGTCTGCCTGTTCTCTATTTCAGTGTCTTTGATTCATACTTTCATATACTGTTTTCTGTCTCTTTTTAATTAAATGTTTTAAAAGATTTAATTATTTATTTTTTTAGAGAGGGAAGGGAGGGGGAGAGAGAGAGAGAAACATCAATGTACAGTTTCTGGGGGTCATGGCCTGCAATCCAGACATGTACCCTGACTGGAAATCGGACCTGTGACAATTTGGTGTCAGCCCACACTCAATCCACTGAGCTATGCCAGCCGGGGCTCTGTTTTATTTCTTTTACTGCTTTACATCTTATAGGTAGACTTACAGTCTACCTGAAATTAATTTGGGGAAACTGTATGAGGTAGATATAAAGTTTATATTGTTTTTTAATATTATATCCACTGGTCCCAACATCATTTACTAAGAAGATTGTCTTATGTTTATTGCTCTGAAAAGCTATCTTTACTTGAATTTGTCTTCTTATCCATAGATATGCTTCTAATCTCTTCATTTTAATCCATTGGTCCTATTTCAAACTTACACAGATACCATTCTGTCTTAATTATTATAGCCTTATTAGAATTTATTTTATCTGATAAGACAAATCATTCCACCTAGAACTTCTTGATAAATACCTTGACTATTCCTGTAATTTTACATTGCATTATTATAATAAATCCATACTCCACCCTTATTGATGCTGTTTTTTTATATTGGAGGGCTTATTTCTTTGAAATGTACCCAAAACTTCTATTTAATACTAATTCTAGTTATGTTTAACCACTTTAAGTCATGGTTGCATCACCCTGCCCATGATCTCAGATTTCCATGGATGATTCTCTCATACAATTACCTTCCTTGGTGATGACTTAATATCAGTTTCCATTCCTTTCCCTTTAAAGACACATTATTGAAGATATAACAAAAATATCATAACCTTAACCTTATTTATAATAAGAAAACATATACATAAATAAATTATTATACCACTTGTCTTTTCCTTTATGGTTCACACATTTTATTGCCTTATATTTATTTGTATCTACACTCCATATCAAGTTGATATCAGGAAACTGAGTAAGAATCAATATTGTTTTCAAATAATATCCATTATATTAAATTAAACAAGCACCATTATTAAACACCATTATTGCAAAGTTTGTGTGTGTTGGTGTTCTTCATTTCTACATTTGTCATAAATTATGTATACATGCATGTGTTTATTACTATAGGTAGAATGATACCTAAGATGGGGACTGATGTCCAAAATATATAAAGAACTCACATGACTCCTTTCCAGGAAGGTGAACAGTCCAATTAAAAAGGGGCAAACGACCTGAACAGACAATTCTCCAAGGAGGACATACAGAGGTCTCAGAGACATGAAAGGAGCCTTAGCATCACTAGCCATTAGAGAGATGCAAATTAAAACCACAATGGCATACCACAGTAACACCAGTGAGAATGCCCATCATAAAAATTCAACAAACAATAAGTGCTGGTGACATTGTGTAGAAAAAGGAACCTTAGTACCCTGTTGGTGGCAATGCAGACTGGTACAGCCAATATAAAAAAATAGTATGAAATGTCCTCAGAAAACTAAAAATGGAATTGCCTTTAGTTTTAGAAAACTAAAAATGATATTGCCTCAACAATATCATTTCTGGGATTATACCCTAACAACCCTGACATATCAATTGAAAGAACCTATGCACCCAAATGTTTATAGTAGCACAATTTACAATAGCCAAGTGCTGAAACAAGCAGTAAATGAGTTGATCAATAATTATGGCACATTTACACAATGGAATACTATGCAGCAGAAAGAAAGAAGCTACACCCCTTCATGACAGCGTGGATGAAACTGGAGAACATTATGCTAAAAAAATAAGCCAGGCAATGAAAGACAAATACTATATGACCTCACCTTTAAGTGGAACCTAATCAACAAAACAAACAAGCTAACAAAATATAAATAGATATATTGAAATAAAGAACAAATTGACAGTAACCAGAAGAGACGGGTGAGAGGGATAGTGGGGGGGAGGGGAATAGGAGAGCCATCAAAGAACATGTATGAAGGACTCATGGACAAAAAAATTACGGGGTGTGATTGAATGTGGAAGGTAGGCTAGGGAGAGTAATGGGGGTAAAGTAGGGACAACTGTAATTGAACAATAGAAAATAATTTAAAAAGAAGGAAAAAAACAGCGGTTTCTTGGTTATTTATAAATAAGCAGTGGGGATTTTAGGAGAACTGGAAAGATGATTAAACATTGCATGTAAGAAAATGAAGGCAGCCCTGGCTGGTGTGGCTCAGTGGATTGAGTGTTGGCCTGCTAACCTCGATTCCCAGTCAGGGCACATGCCGGGGTTGCGGCCCAGTCCCCAGTAAGAGGTGTGTGAGAGGCAACCATGCATTGATGTTTCTCTCCCTCTCTTTCTCCCTCCCTTCCCATCTCTAAAAATAAATGAATACAATCTTTAAAAAAATAAAAGAAAATGAAGGTAAAATATCAACTTTGGAAACTATAAATATGATTATAATATAAGTGTTTGGTACAAACTAATAAGCAATGAGGTTAAAGTGGAAGATTGTGAGAAATTTTATTTATAGTCTCCTTATTAACTTATCTGCTTTTGCTACAGAAAATACAACATACTCAGTTTCTTTACTGACATGTCAAATTTTCTCACAACATATATGTGAGAAAAAAAGTGTAGATAAAATTCATTTATTTTTTATGTAGTTTGTATAGGTCAACCAATAATGGGAAAAGTTAAAAAGTATTCAAACTTTGTCAAAAAAGTTAGTAAAATCTTAAAATGTATTCTACATTGAAAAATACACTTAGAGATAAAGAAATAAACATTCAACCTTTGAGAATTCAAGAAAAGAAAGCTTAGCAAATGTAATCATCAGTCTATAAGATGTTAGTATTATATGGGGATGATTGACTCGATTCTGCAGTTATTTTTGAATTACTAAATATGATTAGAATAAGTTCCCCCAGGACTGTCTTGCACACAATAAAACAAAGATACTATTAGAAAGTCAAAATCCATGAATAAGTTTAGAATTACAAAATACAGTAGGCACCAAAACATTGTAGTATTCTATATTTCTTTGCTGCTGGTATGTATGAGTATACTTATTCCAAAAGATCTATATTTCTCTAAACCAGGAAAACATTAAATATGTAATAATTTGAGAGTCCTTTTTATAGAAGAAAATGTTCTCAGCACTTAACAAGGAGTAAAATTATTTGCAGACAACATTAAGGCATGGAATATTGAAAGAAATACTTCCATCCTCTGAGGGAAAAACAGGAAACACCAAAGACAATACTAATCAAGAAACTAATGCTTCTTAAAAATGTATTTAGTGTCTAGTACAGAGAATTTCACAAGAGACTTCTGGTGAATTAGGTGATCTGGAATTTAGTTGCAAAGTAGTAATAGTGAAAATAAATGGACTATGCCAAACTTAAAATTATTAGAGCTGTTAAAGCTACAAACACATTGCTAAAACATTTACATGTAAGAGATTAATAAAGATTATTTTCCAAAATTAAATATGTATATATTTTTCTTTTGAGTGATGTTGTTTAAATCTTCCAAATTGTATGCTATCAGTGAGAGGGTGAAGAAGAAGATAAGACAGTCTAATGAATCTCTATTTGTTCTTATAGTTAAATTTAACATCTGGTTTTCAAATTTTCCAATACTTCTAATCTACAATTTACTTTTTTTGTGGAAAAAAGCAGATGGATATTTTGTAAAGATCATATAATTTGAATGAACTATAGTTTCTGTATATTGTAAATGACCTTAGGCAAATCATATTTATGTGACTCAGTTTGGTCATGTGTAAATAGAGATTACTGAGTTTTAATATTTTATTTATTTCACATAATTTATAATATTAATATTTAAAATGTAAATGGGGGTTATAAAATGGTTTAAAATATTTTCTGAAGATTATGTGAAATGGCATATACAAAACTGTCTTATTATTTGAACATTTTTATTTCTTCTTTTTATTTTCTGTTTCTACTTTCCTCACCCAATGATTACTTAAATATGTCTGAAATACAGATAGGTGTAAATCCATTGATTAAACCAAATGATAAAAAATATTCTTTGTGTATGTGTATGTATGTGTTTGCATGTTCCTAAAGGGAAAATAACTAATGTTTCCAGCCATTTCACAGTTATTAGTCAATGCATTTGTTACACCAACAGAATATCTCTATCATTATTTTATTAGGGAGGAAATGAAACTTTTAGCATGACTGTTCTTTTACTTAAAATAATAATCTTTCTGACTGCTGTGTGAGCACTCATGTGCCAGGTATTATGCTGGATACCTCTCAAGATTAACTCTTTTAATCTGCATTGCAACTAGCAAAGATTAAAAACTTTGCCAGATAAATTTTAAAGAGGGGTTTCAAAATAAGTAAGCATGAGGTTTTTGGTAAAAATGTCTATATAGGTAAATTTGGTACTTGGAATCTTCTATAACACATCAAAAATACAACTAAACTACAGAATAACCATCATTGAAATAGTCAGAAATGTAGCTGAACAGAGTTCTACAACTAAGAATATAAAGAAAAAGCCACATTGATTCTGGTAGGAGGATCAGAGACAAGGAACAGGCTGGTCCTACAACCACTGCAGCAGTTAAAAATTGAGAGGGATATTTCATCTGTGAAAATACCCCATGAGGAGCCAGAGTCCAGCCCCACACCAAAACAACTAGCTCTGGGTTCCAGTGACAGAAACAGAAGTCCCCATAATTTCTTGCTGAATAAAGCCAGTGGAGGCGATGCTTGAGTGAGACGGAAGGCTTATGGAGTTCCAGGCATTTCTCTTAAAGGGCCCTCATGGACTTACTGAGGCTCACTCTCTTGAGCTCTAGCACTAAGGCAGCAGCTCCAAAGGTGCCTGGGGCAAATGGGGAAAGACTAGATTGTTTGGCATCAGGGAAAGAGCTGGATGAGCAGCTTTCTCTCAGGCAGAAGTGCTGGCAGAGGCCATTGTTCCTTTGTTAAACCCTCCCCAACAAAGCCCACATTTAGGCATCATATCTGAGTCTCCATCAACCTGGCTAATACAGTTCTCCCAATCAGGGTGATCCCTGAGGCACTGCTCCACCCAACTTGTGGACCTAGCAAAGCCCTTCTCAGTGGCTCTTCCATACAAATGGACTGTCTTGATTTATGCTGTGAATTTCCTAAACCCTCAAAAAAATAGCAACATCTGGCCTCTGCATACCCAGTACTTCTTGCCAAATGGACCCTGGCCCTACACTACTGGCAACCAGCCTTGGTTCACAGGTAGGCCTCTCCTGAGTACCTCCAAGCTCAGCAAAAGTAGCAGCTATCATAAGATTGCATTGTTGTTCACATTGTGTGGCACCTGGCAGGACACAGGTGATGGATGACTTTGGCCTGCACTTCCCAGGTGTCCCCAGAGACAGCACAATCAGGGAAAGCTTCAGACCATGCCTGAGCACCACCCAACAACTTCTGCAAGGAAAAATACTCCAGGGGTGGACTTGGTGGGTACTTAGTCCCAGCTGAAGTGTGTTCTGCTTTGAGGGGTCAATCTCTGTACAGCAAATCTTCTATTGTGGTCATAGCAATTCTTCTCAGCCAATTGTCTTGAGGGTAAATCCCTTCCATTGACATGTGAACAGGAATCAGGTCTCAACTACATCTTAACCAGGAATGCAGCTGGAGCAGCCAGATTGTATAGCCCAGGAGGCAGTGCCAACAGGCCCTTCAAGACACCTACCACATAAGGCTATTATACCAAGACAGCAGGAAGGGAGATGTAACAACTCCATCTAATATATAGAAACAAACACAAAGAATCATCCACAATTTGGATACAAAGAAACATGTCTCAAGTAAAAGAATAAAACAAAACTCCAGAAAAAAGAACTAAACAACTTGGAAACAGTCTACCAGATGCAAAGTTCAAAATGATTGTTATTATTATGCTAAATGAACATAGGATAAGATTAGTTTTACTTGGTGAAAACTTCAACAAAGAAATAGGAAACAAAAATATAGGTAGAAAACATAAAAAAGAACCAGTCAGAAATAAAGAATACACTAATTGAAATGAAGAATACATTATAGAGAATCAACAGTAGAGTAGATGAAGCAGAGGATCAAGTCAGCAAGTTGAAAGATAAGATGGCAGAAAACACCCAATCAGAACAGCAAAATTAAAAGAGAATCCAAAAAATGTGAATATTGTAAAGAACCTCTGGGACAACTTCAAGTGTACCAATGTTTATATCATGGGAGTGCCAGAAGGAGAGAGTAAAAATAAAGGAAAACATATTTAAAAAAATAACGGTAGAAAAGTTTCTTAACATGGTGAAGAAAATATACATATAACTCTAGGAAGTGCAGAAAGTCTCAAACAAAATGAACCAAAAGATGCCCACGCCAAGATACATCATAATTAAAATGACCAAAGTTAAAGAGAAAGAATCCTTAAAACATCAGAAAAAAAGGCAGTTTCTTATCTATGAGGGAGCTCCCATAAGACTGTCATATAATTTCTCAACAATAACTTTGCAGGCCAGAAGGGATTGTCATGAAATATTCAAAGTGAGGGATAGTAAAGACCTCACAACCAAGATTACTCTACCCAGCAAAGCTGTTATTTAGAATTGAAAGACACATTAAGAGCTTCACAGAGAAGAAAAACTAAAGAAGTTCATCACCACCAAACCAGTATTACAAAAAAAATGTTAAAGGGTCTTCTTTAATAATAACTTTAAAATATCAAAAACCATAATAATAAATAGCAAGAGGGGAGGGGGAAACAGGATAATGGTGAGAAAGGGGAAAGGGACTAGTCAAAGAATATACATGAATGACCGACGGACATGGACAACATTGTGGGAGTTGGCTGTTTGGAGCAAGGGGTGGGATGGATGGAAGAGGTCAAAGGGAGAAAAAGTGAAACAACTGCAATAAAATAACAACAAAAATGCAAATAGATTAAATACTCCAATCTAAAAGACATATGGAGGCTGAATGGATAACAAAACAAGAGCCTTACATATGCTATCTACAAGAGGCCTACTTGATATTGAAAAAACACATGCAGACTGAAAGCAAAAAAGAGGAAAAGATATTTAATGAAAATGGAAAAAAAACACTGGGGGTACCATCACTTATATCAGACAAAAATATATTTTAAAATAAAGGCTATTTAAAAATATTGACTTTATTAGGATGACATTCGTTAATAAAATTATGTAGGTTTCAGGTATACAATTCTACAATACATCATTTGTATATTGTATTGTGTGCATACCACCCCAAGTCAAGTCCTGTTTCATCATCATTTACCTATTTACTTTCTTCTACCTCCCCCACTACCACTTCTTTTTGGCAATCAACATACTCCTGTCAGTATCCATGGATCTTTCTTTCCTTTGTTTAACCACTTTACCTTTGTCACCCAGACCCAACTCCCTTCACCTGACAGCTGTTTGTCTGTCCTCTGCATCCATGAGTCTGTCTCCACTATGTTTGTTGTTTTATTTTGTTAATTAGATTCAACATATAAGTTAATCATATGGCACTGGTCTTTTATTGGTTTATTGTTCTTAATATTATACTCTCTAGGTCCATCCATATTGTCACAAAAGGTAAGATCTTCTTTTTATGGCTGAGTAGTATTCCACTGTGTAAATGTAGCCTAACTTTTTTTATCCACTCATCTACTGATGGGCACTTGGGTAGCTTGCAAGTCTTGCTTTTGTAAATAATGCTACAATGAACATAGGGATGCATACATTCTTTAGAATTAGTGTTTTGGGTTTCTTTGGATATATTTCCAGAAATAAAATCACTGGGTCAAAAGGCAATTCAATTTTTAATTTTGGGAGGTAACTCCATACTGCTTTACATAATGGCTGTACCAATATGCATCCCCACAAATGGTGCACAGCAGTTCCCTTCTCTCCACATCCATACCAACATTTGTTGTTTGTTTATTTGTTAATGATTTCCATTCTGACGGGTGTGAAGTGATATTGTGGTTTTAATATGCATTTCTCTGATGATTAGTGATGTTGAGCATGTTTTTCATATGTCTATTGGCCATCTGTATATCTTCTTTGAAGAAGTGTCTACTCAGATCTTTGCCCATTTCGTACTGGATTTGTTTTCATGTTGAGTTTTGTAAATTCCTTATACATTTTGGATATTAAGCTATTATCATATGTATCATTGATGAGTATATTCTCCCCATTCAGTGGGTTGTATTTTCATTTTGTTTATTTTTTTTTCTGTACAAAGAATTTTAGTTTGACAAAATCCATTTGTTTATTTTTTTTGTTTACTTTGCCTGAAGCAATACAGGAGACAAAGAAAGGCCTCTCAATTCTACATCTGGGTTTTTATCCAAAGAAATCAAAAACACTAAATCAAAAAATATATGCATCTATATTTATTGCAGCATTATTTACAATAGCCAAGACATGGAAGTAACCTTAGTGTCCATTGATAATTGAATGAATAAAGAAGACATGATGCACATATTAAATAGAATGAGACAACATTAAAAATAACTGATTCCTGCCATCTGCAACAACATGGGTGGACTTAGAATATATTTGTTTTAGTGAAATAATAAATGAAAAAACAAACATCACATGATTTTTCTTATATGTGGAATTAAAAAATAAATGAACAATCACAACAGAAACAGACTCAGATACAGAGAATTTTTGGTGGTGGTCAAATACAAAAAGGTTTTGGCATGGGTGAAAAAGATGAAGCAATTAAGAATTACAGATTTGTAGTTAGAAAATAGTCATGGAAATGTAAAATACAGCACAGGGATTATAGTCAATAATATTACAATAATAGTATATGGTGTCAAATGGGTACTAGATTTATCTGGGTGATCACAAATTATACAAATGTCTAATCATGGGGTTATATACCATATAACATAATATTATATATCAACTATTTATTAAAATGTTCTTTAATTTTTAATATATTTAAATATTCTTTACTTTTCTTTTTATTAAGTAACATTTTAAGAAAAGTATGAGCAAGCCTGATTCCTAAATCCATGTTCTTCTATTGTCCCATGTTTCTTTTTTTTCACTTTTTATTATTATTGTTCAGTTACAGTTGTCCTCATTTTTTCCTCCATTACTTTCCCCTACCCTACCCACCCCCCACTTCCAACATTCAACCCTCCCCATCCCCTGTTGCCTGTGTCCATGGGTCCCTTATACATGTTCCTTGATGACCCTTTCCCTTCTTTGCCTGACTCCGCCCATCTCTCTTCCCCTCTGGTAACTCATTTTGTTCTTTATTTCCATGTTTCTGGTTCTAGTTGTCTTACTTGTGTGTTTTGTTGATTAGGTTCCAATTATAGGTGAGATCATATGTTATTTGTCTTTCACCACCTGGTTTATTTCACTTCTATGCTTCTTCTAAATTGCAAAATAATTGGATTAAGTCAAATGATCCCAATTAACTTTCTCACATCTGTTTCAGCCCTAAATTTATACCTTAAGTTAATTTTAGATTTGTGTTGTCTCTGTGTGTGTATGTGAATATATGTCTAAGAACACAAATACACAATGTCACATGTCTTAGTTATTTAATCTATACTTATGTACAACAAGAGTTTCTTCTAATTTAGGTAAAATGATATAAAAAATAACAGTAACAAAAATCTTACAATTTATTTCTTGATATAATAAAGTCTTACCATGCAGATAACAGAATTTACTGGGAACATAAATTTTATTTTAACAAACTACATTGTTAATTATGAATATCATAGATTCTGCAGTTGTCTCAAGTTACCAAAATTTGACCTCTATGAATCAAGTATATTTGATTCCCCTTGCTCTCTGTTTGCTTTTGGTATCCATATCAAATCCAAATGTTCTTAATTACTAGTAGTTCCCACTGACATGTAAAGTTCTATATTTTTTAATTTGTTTGAGAGAGTATAATAATCTGTAAAATGAAATATTCATCAAGTATATTGCCTGTCTTCATGTGTTTTGTCGTTGTTTTTACAAAATTTACTTTGATAAATTGTTAGTGTCTGTGAAAAAAATAGTTTTAATCATTTTTCCTTATCTAACTCCATTACTTTTCTTTGATAAAATAAGTCAGTGTTTCATAGTTCCTTAATTCAAATTTGTGAAATTGTAAGTTTCTGATTATTATATTTTTTACTTAATGTATATAGAGCTTATCAACTACTACATGTATAAGTAACAATGAAAGTAAAACTGTCTTCTTTAATGGATTTGAATTTAATGTATATTATTTTATAAATATTTTTGTTTTATTAAATTGATTGGGTTGACATTGGTTAATAAAATTGTATAGATTTCAAATGTACAATTTTATAAAACATCATCTGTACATTGAATTGTGTGTTCATCACCCAAAGTCAAGTCTTTTTTTTGAAAATTTATTATTAGTATATGGGAACAGAATTAATTTTATACATTGATTTTATATCATGCAACTTTAATATTTTAATTAAGGAAGAGACAGCAGCCTTGGCTATTGTGGCTGAGTTGCTGGAAACATCTTCCCATTTACTGAAAGGTCATGGTTTGGTAAGGGCACATATTAGCTTGCAGGTTCTGTTCTGGTCAGGTGTGTATGGGTAGCAAATGATCAATGTTTCTCTCACAATGATGTTTCTCTCTCTTTCATTCTAGAATACATATATGTAAATTAAACAGACATCAAAGCATATATTTTGTTTTATTTTATTGTATTTGCTGTTTTCTCTATAATGGTCAGAATTCTGTTCTAGCTTGCAAAACCTAGTTTTGTAAAAGTCTGGATCAAATTAATTAAAAAAATAACAGAAGACTTTATTTTTAGAAAATGGAGATAGACAAAACAAAATCTAGAAATATCACTTGAATTTCCAATTCTGAAAATTCTACCTCTGTTGTAAGTACTTAAGGATCTACACAGAAATTTCTTTGGATCCCAACACTGAGGTTTTGGGGATTTTACTAAATTTCCCAAGGTTATATAACCTATAAAATATATGTTTTCTTGCTTGCAAAATGGTAATGAACTACTTATTTATTAGTTAAAAATAGGTGATCTATCATCACAGGGAGTGTGAATTTAACATAGTTTTTAAATTGCCAAGCCAGGAAAAGTGTTATACTGCAAATCCCCAAAATAAAGACATTATACTTTCTTTTGAACAAAAAAAGGGTTATTTTTTACTGTGTCATGTCCACTGGAAGTAAGTAGGTAGTTTTGCTCCATATCATCCTTCTTCTAGAACCCAATCTGTTAGGTAGTTTCTCTCTGGATCATTGGCAGTCTCCATGTCAAAATGAAAAGTAAATGCCATGGTCTACAAATAGTTGAGATGCTGTTATTGTTGTGCTCACATGACATAAACGAAGCTTTAGAAGGATGAGGGAGAGTTATCTCATTATGTGCTTGGAAGGAAAGAACTGAAATATTAGAAAAGCTGTAAATTTCCACATTTTCTTCTCCACCATTGCCTGAATAAGGAGTAACAGTACGATGGATTCACTGTTATATAGGCGTAGATTACAATTAACAGAAAGCTGGACCAAAACTGCTTCCCATCACTGCTTAATTACTACTTTTTTACATCAACATCCAATTAATGTTAAGAAAGAGGTATTTGGTTTTGTAATTCATTATAATATAATATGGGATTATGAATGAATCACAACTTTCAGCCAAGATGGAGGTGCAGGTGACAACATTTTGCCTCCTTGCACATCCAAAAGAAGGACAAGAACAAATTTAAAAAACAAAAGGTAACTACAACTGCCAGAAAATTGAACTTTATGGAAATCCAACAACCAAAGAATTTAAAACGAAACATTCATCCAGACTGGGAGGAGGGACAGAGATGGGCAGCCAGGATGAAGAGGAGTTGTGGCAAGACAGTGGCTGGAGGAACAGGTGGTGCCACATTTGTGTGCAGACAAACTGGGAGGAACAGCTGGGGAGAGAGACAGACTGTTCAAACCAGGGTTCCAGCTCAGGGAAATACAGCCTGAAAACCTCCGACTAAAAAAAAAAGTCTCTGGGAGTTGAGGCAGTGGGAGAAAATCCCAGCCTCACAAAGGAGTTCATTGGAGAGACCCACTGGATCCTAGAATGTACACAAAACCACCCACCTGGGAATCAGCACAAGAAGGGCCCAATTTGCTTGTGGGTAATAGAGGAAGTGACTGAAAACCCACCCAGATCCAAGCAAGTGGCATTGTTCCCTCTCTGCCCTCTCCCTCACATATAACACCACAGCACAGAAACATGGTTTGCCCCGCTCTGGCCAAAACCTAAAGCTCTGCTCCTTACTATATAACAGGCACACCAAGACAAAGAAATATGGCCCAAATGAAAGAATACATCAAAGCTCCAGAAAAATACAACTAAGGAATGAAGAGATAGCCTTCTTATCAGATGCAGACTTCACGGGCACTGGTAATCAGGATACCCACAGAAATGGTTGAATATGGTTGCAAAAGAGAGGAAAAAGTGAAAGCTATGCAAAGTGAAATAAAGAAAAAGATACAGGCAACCAACAATGAAGGAAAGGAAACCAGGATTCAAATCCACGGTCTGGTGTAGAAGGAAAAATAAACATTCAACCAGGGCAGAATGAAGAAACAAGAATTCAGAAAAAAAAGAGAGAGAGAGAGAGAAGAGCCTTAGGAACCTCCAGGATAAATTTAAAGATTCCAACATCTGAATCATAGAGGTGCCAGAAGGACAACAAGAAGAGCAAGGGATCAAAAGCTTATTTGAAAACATAATGAAGGGAGAACTTTGCCAATATGGCAAAGGAAATAGACTTCCAGGAAGTCAAGGAAGCTAAGAGAGTCCCAAAGTTGGACCCAGGGAAGCACACACTAAAGCACATTATAATTACATTACGCAAGATTAAAGCTGAGAGAATCTTAAAAGCAGAAAGAGAAAAGGAGACAGTTACCCACATAGGAGTTTCCATAAGACTCTCAGCTGATTTATCAAAACAAAACAAACAAACAAAAAAAACAACAACAACAACAGAAAAAAAAACCTTGCAGGCAAGAAGGGGCTGGAAAAACCTATTCAAAGTCATGAAAAGCAGAGACTTATATCCAAGATTACTCTATCCAGCAAAACTATCATTTAGAATGGAAGGGCAGATAAAGTGCTTGCCAGATAAGGTCAAATTAAAGGAGTTCATCATCACCAAACCCTTATTATTTGCAATGTTAAAGGGACTTATCTAAGAAATAGGAGAAGATAAAAAACTATGAACAATAAAATGACAACAAACTTATAACTATCAATAACTGAACCTAAAAAACAAAAACAAACTAAGCAAACAACTACAAAAGGAACAGATTCACAGAAATCTGATCACATGGAGAATTATTAGTGTAGAGGTGGGGGGTGGCAGAATGGTGGGGGAAAGATACAGGGAATAAGAAGCAAAATTGTTAGGCATAAAATATACAGGGAGAAGTTAAGAATAGTATAGGAAATGGAGAAGCCAAATAACTTATATATATGACCCATGGACATGAACTAAGTTGGTGGAATGAAGGGGCATAGAGAGCAGAGGGAATAAAGGAGAGAAAAAAATGGGACAACTGTAATAGCATAACCAATACAATATATTTAAAATATATATGTGAGATTAGAATAAATAATAGAATTTACATGACTCTGATGATATATATTTTATGCATATATAATGTTTCTTAATATTCAAAATTAAAAATTTTTTCTTCAAAGCACATGATAAGGAAGTGAAAATCAATCTACAAACTGGGAGAAAAGATTTGTAGATTGTATATCTATCTGAGACTTACAAGTTTATCCAGATACATAAACAATATTTACAATTTTAAAAATATATAAAGACATAATCCAATTTAAAATGGTAATGAATTTTAACCTATGAATGGCTATTAAGTATATGGAATGATGTTCAACATCACTAGATTTTAATGAACTGAATGTCAAACACACAGTGAGATATCACATTCAACAGGAGGACTATGAACTTAAATAATAATGATAATAATGCTATCAGTGATCATAAATCTTAGCAAGAAGGAGGCCAATCAATTATCTTTAGAATTGATGGTGGATATATAACATGGTGCAATTGCAATGGTACATTGGAACACAGTTTGATATTTTCTTTAAAAATGTTACATGGAGTAAATTAGTATCTGACAGTTCCAAATGTAAGAATCTACACAGAAAATGAGCACATATACTTGCATAAAACATGTGCATTCATGTTAATTGCAGTATTATTCAAAATACTCAAAGAGTGGAAATAAGCCAAATGTCTATTAGCTGATACTATGTGTTGTGTGTGGGTCTCTGTCCAGCAGTGACCACGGAATGGTGCGGATGGCTCCACGATAAACACGCGAGAAAAAACACACATGCACAGAGACAGACTAGTTTTTGTGGGGGAAGTAGGGACGAAATGGCCACCCCCCCTAGTGGGGAGCACGCCGATTTACCGTCCATACCTGCTTTTATTGGGCTCATTGTGCATAATAATTCAGGTAAAGTACAAGTACTCATTAGGGGGAAGTAAGGAACCATAGAAAACAAAGAACTCTGCCGGTCTATTGAGTTGGGGGGTCAAAGAGCTGTAAGACTGAGGAACAAAATAACTTCCTCCTAAGACCCTTCTCATTCTACTGAGAGCATTCTAAACAAAGAAGGTTTCACAGTAATTTACATGTTCTTTCTTAGGCCTGATCACCCCGGGGGAATCCGCACTTCTCAGTACAGAGCTGCACCACCCTGTCATTGTTTCAGGCTTAGGTGGAGCAAGGGAACTAAGGCAACCGAGAGACAAGGAGGTTTTCTCTCAGACACTGAGAACTCAGGCTATGTCAAAGCCGAGGAGCGAGGGTCCATCATCCCCTTTTTGCTGCAGCCCCCCAAGTCCTTCTTTGGGGGGCCTCCCAAAGTGATCGTGCCTGTCTTAGGTCATTCCCCCCGTGGGGGAATCTTACCCATCTTTGGCTAACTGACCAAGGTTTTTGGGGTTCAGTCATGAATAAAGCAGCAGAAGCAGCATTCCTGCCAGGAAGATAAGCTTTTGTCTCCTTGCTGGTTTAGGGTTCCAAGGGCGTTCCCTTAGCCTTAGCTTATGCAGGGGTTACAGCTTCTGATACCAGTCAGGGCGGTTCCCAACATCATGTTGTATATCTACCCTTGGAACATTATTAACACAATAGCAATAGTCAAGTGTTCATATATCTTTCAAATGTAGATGAACCTCAAAACATTATATAAATAAAAGAAGCTAATCATACAAGACCATACTTTGTATGATCCCATATCTATGAAATGTCCAAAAGGAGAAAAACTACAGAGAAAGGAAGTAAATTCATTACTTCTTTGGAATGGAAAGAGTAGTTTCAAACAGGCATGAAATTATTTTCTGCACTATTGAAAATGTTCTAAAATGAAAAAAAAATGTTCTAAAATGTATAGTAATGTAGACACAGGTTTGTAAGTATAGTAAAATTCACTGCATACTTAAAGCAGATAAATTCTGTGGATTATAAATTATGTTTTCATAAAGCTGTTATACCACAAAGATTTTATTATTGGTCAGGGGGGTATTTTCTATATTTATTAGCAAATCAATCCATTAAATATGTACCCTGCTTCAGCCCCAATATTATTATGCAGGCATTCTTCATCACAATTATTTGACCATATAAAAACTATATTTATTTAATTTGTTTTTTATTTTTCTCTTTTTAATTGTTTTTAAAGTGTAGTTGTTTCCATTTTTCCCATGCCATTCTCTGCCACCCCAGCCATCCCCATTTACCACCTTTGATCCTACCCCCCTTTGCCATTGTTCACATGTCCTTTATACATGTTCCTTGTTGGCCTTTCCCCCTTTAACACCCTTATATCCTCCCACCTCCCCTATGGTTAATGTCATTTTGTTCTTAATTTCAATGTCTCCGGTTATATTTTGCTTGCTTGTTTGTTTTGTTAATTAGGTTCCTCTTATAGATCATATGGTATTTGTATTTCATTGCCTGGTTTATTTTACTTAGTATAATGCTTTCCAGATCCATCCATGCTATTGTAAAGGGTAGGAGTCTCTTCTTTATTTTTTTTGTTGCAAAGCATTCCATTGTGTAAATGTACAGTGATTTTATGATACACTCATTTGCTGATGGATGTTTAGGTTGTTTCCAGTACTTGGCTATTGTAAATTGTGCTGCTATGAACATTGGGATGCATGGGTTCTTTTGGATTGGTGTGTCAGGGTTCTTAGAGTATAATCACATAAGTGGATTTGTAGGTCAAAAGGCAGTTCCATTTTTAGTTTTCTGAGGAAATTCCATACTGTTTTCCACAGTGGCTACACCAATCTGAATTCCCACCATCAGTGTACTAGGGTTCCTTTTTATTCCACATCTTCTCTAACACTTCTTTGTTGATTTATTTATGATGGCCATTCTCACAGGTGTGAGGTGGTATTTTCTTATGGTTTTCATTTGCATCTCTTTGATGGTTCATGATGCTGAGCATCCTTTCATGTCTCTGGGCCCTTTGTATGTCCTTCTTGGAGAAGTGTATGTTCAGAGAAAACACAGTAACTTTTTAAAAATTGATTATTTCTACTCAGCATAATGTCTTTCAAATTCAACTAAGTTGTATATAAGAATAGTTTGTTCTATGTCCTTCTTCAGTAGTTATTATCTCATTGTATACATTCATCACAGTTTATACATTCATGTATTAAAAGTCATTTAGAGTATGTCCAATGTAGGATGATTATGAATATAGCTGTTATAATCTTCATGTCCATATTATTTTCAAAATAACCATTTCTTTTTTGCTAAATACCCAGAAATAGGCTTGCTGGTTCATGGGGTAACTGCAAGTCAAATATAATAAGACAGTGCCATCTGTTTTCTAGAGTAGCTGCAACATTTTGCTTTCCTACCAGTAGTATATGAGTTCCAAATTTTTATTATAACTTTATTTATTACAGCATTTAATACTATCGGTATGTTTTCCTTCTGCTCCTTCTTCTTTTGCACTATTTTAGTAGATTAAACATAAGTTCATTTTATTTTTCCCCTATAAATTCCCCCCCATCACCTCCTTCTCCTCTCTGCTAATAACTTTCCGTGTGATCTCCATTTCTGTGATTCCGTACCTGTTCTTGTTGTTTGCTTAGTTTGTTTTTGTTTTTACTTTATGTTCAGTTTTTGATAGTTGTGAATTCCTTGTCATTTTACTGTTTGTATTTTTCATCATTTTTGTTTTCTTAGATAAATCTCTTTAACATTTCATATAATAAGGACTTGGTGATAACGAACTCCTTTAACTTGATTTTATCTGGGAAGCATTGTATCTGCCCTTCCATTCTAAATGATAGCTTTGCTGGATAGAGTAATCTTGGATGTAGATCCTTGCCTTTCATGACTTTGAAGACAGACAAGCCCAGGCTGCCTGTCTCTGCCTTTCCTACCCACCTGAATGAATATTTCTTCTTTATCTCCTTAGCTGTCAGAGTTATATACAGTTTGATTTTCTGGCAGTTGTGGTTATTTTTTGTTTTTAAATTTTTTGTTTAACTTCTTTTGGTTGTGTGAGGAGGCAAAGTGTATCTACCTATGCTTTCATCTTGGCTGGAAGTACAATCAGCTCACTTTTATACATGGAACCTTATATTAGGTTGCATGATAACAACTTTGATATGAACCTGGATCTTTCTCTTAGCCTTGATTTCTGTGGTGTGTCAAAAGGAATTTGAAAAACTTTTTCTAATTCCTATACTGTGGTTTGTGAATTAGGTAGATGCATGTGATTTTTAAGTTGAATTTTACATATAAAATACTCTTAATTTTATAAAAAAAATATTTTATTGGAACTGTCAATTCTTTGTTTTTTAATCTTCAGGATGAACCCATATTTTAATAAAGTTTTTGGTTTTTTTGTTAGTGATTAAGTCCACATCTAAGCGGGTGGTCTCTTCAAGGCACTCAATTGTTCAACGCTGAATTTATTTCTTTAAGAGAAATCCAGTTATAATATGTGAAACATCCAGCTCTTCAGAGGCTCAAAAATAAATACCTCTTCATGGATATTGTTGAACTCAGTCCTGTTGTCACTTCCTGTCTGTCAGGAGAGCTTAGGAATGGGAGGACAAGTGTAGTTATCAGCAGGTGACAGAAAACATGAAAACAACCTGAATCCATGCCAAGATAATATAGGTTCTAAAAAGAATATACAGTATACAAATAACTCAGCAGAAGCACAGGAAAAGTGATTTTGTCCAATACCTTGAATATTATTTATGATCATTCATTGTGAAAAAAAACAGAGCAAGGATTCTAGGGATCAGAGCCCTAAATTTCTATTGTTGTTTAGTAAATGGTCATTGCTTGTCTTAATTTTTAAACAAAACATATAATCTTTATTATATTTTCCCATTACCATCAAGTCCCCTTATACCCCTTCTTCCCAGCAATCATCACACTGTTGTTCATGTCCATGAGTCCCTTTTTCTTTTTTGCTCAATCCTTCTACCTTCTAACCCCCCCCACTAGCTGTCATCTATTTGCCCTCTATGAGTCTGTCTCTGTTTTCTTGTTAGTTCAGTTCATTCAGTAGATTGCTCATATGAGTGAAATTGTATGGTATTTGTCTTTCTCTGACTGGCTTATTTCACTTTGCATAATGTTCTCCAGGTCCATCCATACTGTTGCAAAGGGTAAAAATTTCTCCTTTTTAACAGCTGAGTAGAATTCCATTATGTAAATGCCCCCTAGTTGTTTTATCCACACATCTAATGGACACTTGGGCAGCTTACATACCTTGGTGGTCGTAAATACTGCAATAAACATAGGGGTGCTCATGTTCTTTTGAGTTAGTGTTTTGGGTTCCTTCTGATATATTCTCAGATGTGAGATTGCTGGCTCAAAATGCAGACACACCTCACAAAAATTAAAAATGAGTCTGCCTTTTAACTTATTAACTGTCAATTCTTAAAGATGGAGTTAATATCAATAATTAACCTGTAAACTTGTCTGATAAGGTTATGCGATCTTGTGAAGATAGAGAGTGAGAGGTCTGACATTACTTGTCATATTTTACCAGATTTTGAATGCTTGATCACCGGCCGGCAGTGATCATGAAATACCATGGATGGTTCATTGAAACACGAGAAAAACATACACAGAGACAACCAGGTCCTATGGGGGAATTGGGACAGAATGGCCACCCTCTCTCAAGTCGGGAGAGTGTGCTGCCCCCCTGCACAAGCAGGGTTTTATTCTTGAATACCAATACGGTTTGCAAATTACAAATAGTTAGCTTTTGAAAGGTGCTGGCAGATTTCCTACTGGGATCCTAAGCCAGAGATTTGGGGGTTTTTATCATTTAAAAAGACTACAGGACTTAAAGCTTAGTTCTGTTTCCTGCCTGTGACTTCATATTATAATTAAAGAGCATCCTCCAGCAAGCGGATTTCACAGGGTCTTTCATATTCTATGTCTTAGGCCTGATTACCCTGGGAGTCCACCATTTCTGGTCTAGACTGTACCATCCCTGTTACTTCCAATGGGCCTGAATTGGGCAGAGGAGACAAAGGCAGCTGAGAGACTTGGAATTCTCAAGGACTCAGGCATTGGCAAAATTGGTGATTGATGTCGATCACCCCGTTATCTCCACAACTCCACGAGTCTTTTCCCTGTCATTCCTTTGTGAACGCGCCTGTCTTAGATTCATTCTCTATTCAAGAGAATTGTTACCCATCATTGACTGCTGTTCAAGCATGAAAAGGAATGAGG
Organism: Phyllostomus hastatus; assembly: GCF_019186645.2. Taxonomy (NCBI): domain Eukaryota; kingdom Metazoa; phylum Chordata; class Mammalia; order Chiroptera; family Phyllostomidae; genus Phyllostomus; species Phyllostomus hastatus. The sequence continues at coordinate 9,953 of NW_025333610.1, read as the reverse complement.
CATATGAACAGGCAGCGTTCATGCCAGGGAAATAAGTTTTGTCTCCTTCGTAGCTCCGGGTCCGGAGGTCTTTCACTCAGCCTAAGTCACAGGGGGTTACAGCTTCCTGAGACCAGGCAGGTTGGTCCTGAACAGATTTTTATTTAGTTCAGAGTGAATAGGTATTTTCAACATTTGCCAATATCTAAACTGGAAGGTGTCAGATACAACTTTGAGAGATCTGCAAGGTTTAGGATATGGAAATCAAAACAACAAATATACTTAAATAGTAAAGAAATATGTGGATAATTATAAATTAAGAGATCAGAATTATCTCATCCCAGCATATTGTCAGTATCCCATTATGTTTCAGTGGAAATGTGTACACACTTCTCTAAAATTATGTCTGTTTTTATTCTTATTATTATTGTTTCTTTCCTTTGGGAATTTTTTTAAGTGTAGGGCTGTAGGATTTCATATCTATATATTATATATAGTTCTATATATTATATTGAATATATTGTTTTTTCTATAATTATATTATAGATTATTCTATATATTATTTTGAGACAATGATAAAAACCTCAAAGTGCAATATTGCTATTTTGACTTGCACAGCATGTTCTAAATTGCAATAAAGTAAATAAGAATTAAAAACAAAGCACTCAACAAATATGAATTTAAAGCAATAGGTCCAGCCAGCACTAACTTGGTAAAACTATTTCTTTGTTCATTTTCCTTCAAACCCCTCTGATTCAAGACAGTTTTGAAATTGTAAATAATTTTAAATTACTTAAGATTTCCAAAATGTCTTCTCTGTTTATCAAAATAACACTAAAAGTTGACTCAATGAAAATGTAATATATAATTATATGAGCATTATATAAATAAATGAAATGTTTGGACCTGGCTGAAGTGGCTCATTTGGTTGGATATCAGCTTGTAAGCCAAAAAGTTGTGGGTTCAATTCCTAGTCAGGGCACATACATAAATTGTGTTTGACCTTTGGTCAGAGTGTATATGGAAGGTAACTTATTGATGTTTCTTTCTCATATAGATGTTGTTGTGTCTCTCTCTCTTTCCCTCTTTCTCCTTCCTTCTTCCCCTCTCTCAAATCAATTAATAATATTCTGGGGGTGAGGATTTAAAAATGTTAGGTGTGCAATTTCCAAATCCACTAACTCATCACGTAAGGATGTCAGAAATAGTAATCAAATCCTGAAGTCAGTATGCTAGGCAGCAATCCTTGCCCAGAGTAGTTCTCCTGAGAAAATTATCAGCCTTGGCAAAAAGACTATGCTGCTTCAACAAAAACAATGCATCCACAAATAATGAGTGGAGACAAGAAAACAATAAACATGCAAATCCACATCCACTCTACAAATATGTTTGCATATTTCTTCAATAGAAAAATGAAAGAAATAGGCACAATGAAGTTTAATATTCTATAGGATGAAAAAGTGAAATTCTGAAGTAGGGAGAAGATGGCAGCAAGATAGGTGGGGGCAGAGTACACTTTCCCCTATGCAAAGGTGAAACATATAGCCGATAGTCTGAGAAACAGAGAGAACAGCCAATGGTATTCCAGTATATCTGAAGACTGAATACCAAAAATAGTACAGGACATTGAAAAATCAGACAGTAAAGAGAATGCTTAAGGGCAATAAGGTCTCTGGGACGAGGTTGGGGACCGGGGGCTGCCGCCCCAGGCCTGGTACCCACCAGATCTGCTGCAATATTATTGGGAGAGAGCCAAGCTGGGCTGTGCGAGAGGCCAGGTGCTTGTTTGGACAAGCGGGCTTGAATAAGAAGAATTTTTCAAAAAGAAAAAGAGAAAAAAGAGGCTCTCCAAGGCTGTTTGGGGAATTCTCCACAGCAGCTGCCCACCTCCAGTGCCCCTACCCACTGTAGCCCCAGGGTCTGTGTGCACCCAATTTGTGACCAGGTGGTGGCCTGCCCACTCCAGAAGCACCAGGGATGGTGCACATCTGGTCTATAGTCCATCAGCTGCAAGTTAGGGCTTATGCCCAGGGCACCAGGTATGGAGTGCCTCCCACATGGCTCCTGCACCCAGAGCCCTGCAGGGTTGAATGGCTCTCTAAGAGGAAGGCAGAAGCACCCCACAGAGGGGAGTTGCAGTTCCCAGAAAGACCTGACTCACTAGGGGGCTGAACTACCCTAAAGGGGCACTGAGAGTCCCTAGCATGTAGGACAGCAAAGAGCAAGAAGGTGGTATGTGAGTTTCTTCTAACTGGTGCAACTCAAGGACAGTATAACTGGTGGACTGAAGGCCTAGCCTAGGCACAGAAAGGCACTGAGGAACTGGGCTTGAGGTTGCACAACAGGGAAGCGTGCAGCTAAGGAAAGCAGATTGGGAAACCAATCCTTCTCCAGCCTGACATAGCCAGGAAGACCAGCAGAACTGGCCTGACTGGTTTAAAGCAGTCAGAAGGCATTTTTTCTTTTTTAATTCCTTCTTCCTTCCTTTCCTTATTTCTTTTTTTTATTGTTTCTGCTTTCTTTCCTTCCATTCCTTTTTAATTCCTTCTTCCTTCCTTCTTATTCTTTTTAAATTCTTTCTTCCTTTCTTTCCTTCTCTCTTTTTTCTTCACTCCTTCTTCATTATTTTCTTCCTTTCTTTTTTATTACTTCTTCCTTCCTTCATTTCCATTTCATTTCATTTTTTCCTTATTTTCCCACAGCTGAGACAATAAAACCTGGAGCTATGAAAAGACCAGACTTAGACCCAAACAGAGGTCATCACAACAACAGAAACAGTGAAAAAATTTCACTTTGCTATTCCAGAGAATTTGCAAGGTGGGAGTGGTGAACACCAGTACACATTCTGGAAGAGGAAAACCACCAAAAAAAGGAACAACCAACAGATAACAACTGAAGAAGGTGAAGGAGGGAGTGGAAGCCACACTAACCTCAATCCAGGACCACTCCGGAAATACAAATAAATGGTGGAGAAATTACCAAAATCAAACAACTGAATAAGAGTGAGAGAGAAGCCTCAAAATCCTGTACACACAGAAGAATCAACTTCAATACAACCTGTCCATACAAGTACAACAGACTACAATAAGTGGCAGACAGAGTGACCCTCATTTAACCAGATGGAGGGAAGGAGTCACCAAAGAAAGACCCAACAACAATCAAAACCCAAAGACATGCAGAGAGCTTACATAAATGACAGTCCTGAAACAGTAAGCTCAAAAAGATAAAGGAGATTGCATCACTGAATCTCACATGTATTCTACCATAGAAGTTCACACCTTTAACTCAGAGAGTCAGAGCAGATCAATTTAAAAACCAGAGGCTAACAAAAAAGAGTCTCACAAACATTGGGAAGACAAAGTAACAATCTCCAAATGAAAAGAAAGGATGAAGCCTCAGAAAAATGCTAAATGAAATAGAGGCAAGTCAGCTATCAGATATTGAGTTCAGAGCAATGGTTTTCAGGAAGCTCAATGAGCTCACAGAGAATTACCAGAAATTACAAGGAAACTACAATGAACTCACTGCAAACTATATCAACATGAAAAAGGAAATAGAAACTATCAACCAGGGGCAAGAGGAAATGAAGAATACAACTTCTGAACTGAAGAACACAGTAGAAGAAATCAAAAGTAGGATCAATGAATCAGAAGATCAGGTCAGTGAGCTGGAGGACAATGTTAAAAAAAACACTCAGAAAGAGCTAGAAAAGGAAAAGAGGCTCAAATAGAATGAAGAGGGATTAAGGTACATACAGGACAATATGAAACAATAATATCCATATAATTGGGATACCATAAGGAAAAGAAGAGCAAGGGATAAAAAAACCTGTCTGAAAAAAGAAATGATGGGAAACTTCCCTAATTTAATGAGAGAAAAAGTCACACAAATCTAGGAAACACAGAAAGTCCCAATCAAGAAGAACCCAAAGAGGCCCACTTCAAGACACATGATAATTAAAGTGGCAAAATTCCAAGACAATGAATCTTAAAGGCAGCAAGGGAGAAAAAGGAAATAACATACAAGGGAGCCCCAATAAGGCTAGCAGCTGACTTCTCAATGGAAATACTCCAAGCCAGAAAAGAATGGCAAGAAATATTCCAAGAAATGAGAACCAGAATTCTGCAACCATGGCTACTTTACCCATCAAGGTGCTCAATCAAGATCAAGGCCAAATAAGGAGCTACCCAGACAAAAGAAGTCTAAAAGAATACACCACCACCAAAACAGCACTGCAAGAGGTACTAAAGGGACTGCTTTAAAGAAAGGAAGAGAAAGGGAGGGAGGGAAGGGGAGAGAGAGATAAAGAGACAGAGAGAGAGAGAGAGGGAGAGAGAGAGAAGAACACAGGTACAAAAATGGCAATGAGTAAGTACCTATCAATAATAACCTTAAATGTAAATGGATTAAATGCCCCAATCAAAATACATAGGATAGCTGAATGGATAAGAATGCATGACCCACATGTAAACTGCCTACAAGAGACCTACCTCAGGACAAAAGACCTATACAGACTGAAAGTGAAGGTATGGAAACAAATTTTACAAGTAAACAGACAGGGAAAAAAAGCTGAGGTAGCAATACTCACATCAGACAAAATAGACTTCCAAAAAGGGTCATAAAGGACCCAGAAAGTCACTTCATAATACTCAAGAGAAGAAACAATCAAGAAGACATAATCATTATAAATAAATATATGCACCCAACATAGGAGCACCCAGATACATAAAGAAAATCTTGGAGCATTTCGGGGAAGATATTGATAGTGACACTTATAGTAGGGTATTTTAACACACCACTGTCAAAAATGGACAGATCTTCAAAACAAAATATCAACAAAGATAGTGTGGCATTTAACAATGCCTTAGATGAAATGGATTTAACTGATATATGTATATAGAGCCCTTCACCCCAAAGAAGCTAAATACACATTTTTTTTTCAAATGAACATGGAACATTTTCAAAAATAGACCATGTGATAGGACATAAAAACAAGCCTCTACAAATTCAAGAAAATTGAAATCATACCAAGCATTTTCTCAGATCACAAGGGGCTGAAACTAGAAACTAACCCCAAGGTGGGGGCGGGGGGGGACCTCAAACACTCCAACTCATGTAGATTGAATAGCATGCTATTAAACAATGAATAAGTCCAGGAAAAGACTAGGGAAGAAATAAAAAAGTTTGTGGAAACAAAAAAATGAACTGACAGCAACCCAAAACTTATGGGATACAGTGAAGGCAGTTGTGAGAGGGAAGTTCACAGTGATACAGGCCTAACTAAAAAGGATAGAAACATTTCAAACAAACAACCTAACCCTATGCCTACAAGAACTCGAGGAACAACAACGATAGCCAACAGAAAGTAGAAGGAAGGAAATCACCAAAATCAGAGCAGAATTAAACAACATAGAGATTAAAAGTACAATTCTAAGGATCAATGAATACAGGAGATGGTTCTTTGAAAAGATAAACAAAATCAATAAGCCTTTAAGCAGGCTCATCAACAAAAAAAGAGAAGACTCAAATAAACACAATCAGAAATGCAAGAGGAGATGTTATACTACCACAGAAATATAAACAATTGTAAGAAATTACTATGAAGAACTGTGTGCCAAGAAATTTGAGAGCCTAGGTGATATGGACACACTTCTACAAAAATATAACCTTCCACAACTGAATGAAGAAGAAGCAAAAAGCCTCAATACATCCACAAGAGCTGACAAAATTGAACTAGTAATCAAAAAACTCCCAAGACCAGATTGTTGCACAGGATAATTTTACACAAAAGCCCAGGACCAGGTTGTTGCACAGGATAATTCTACAAAGCATTTAAGGAACAGCTAACCCCTATCCTTCACAGATTATTCCAAAAAATCCAAAATGATGGAAGACTCCAAACTCTTTAGATGAAACTAGCATCATCCTAATCCCAAAATCACATAAAGACACAAAAAAGAAAGAAAAATTCAGACCAATATTCCTGATGAGCATAGATTCTGAAATACTGAACAAAATATTGGCAAACCTCATCCAGTAGCATATTAAAAAGGTCATACACCATGACCAAGTTGGATTCATCCTAGGGGCACAAGGATGGTACAATATTAACAAATCAAAAACATAATACACCATAAAGACAAAAAACACATGATCATATCAATAGATGTGGAAAAAGCATTTGATAATGTACAGCACCCATTTATGATAAAAACACTCAGCAAAGTGGGAATAGAGGTAGCATTCCTCAACATAATAAAGGCCATGTATGAGAGACCTACAGACAACATCATACCCAATGTGCAAAAAATAAAAACTTTCCCCTTAAGATCAGGAACAAGGGAAGGTTGTCCTCTTTTACCACTTCTATTCAACATAGTATTGAAAGTCCTAGCCACATTGGTCAGATGAGAAAAGGAAGAAAAAAAGGCATCCAAATAGGAAAAGAGGAAACAAAAATTGTCATTGTTTGAAGATGACATGATAGTGTACATAGAAAATCCTATAGACTCAGGCAAAAACTGCTCCACCTGATAAATGAATTTGGCAAAAGAGCGGGATATAAAGTTAATATCCAGAAATCAAAGGCATTTTTGTATACCAACAGTGAAACAACAGAAGCAGAATTCAGAAGAAAAAATCCCATTTGATATAGCAACAAGAAAAAATAAAATACCAGTAATAAACCTATCCAAAGAGGTAAAAGACCTATACTCAGAAAACTACACAACACTGAAGAAAGAAATCAAGAAAGACACAAACAAATGAAAACATATACTGTATTCATGGAATGGAAGAATTAACATCATCAAAATGTCCAAAGCAATTTATAGGTCCAATACAATGTCTATTAAAGTACCAATGACATATTTCACAGACATAGAACAAACACTTCAAAAATTTATATGGAGCCATTAATGACCCCTAATAGCTCCTGCAATTTTGAGAAAGAAGAGCAAAGTAGGAGGGATCACAATACCTAATACCGAACTGCATTACAAGACCACTGTAATGAAAACAGCCTGGTACTGGCATAAAAACAGGCACATAGACCAATGGAACAGAACAGAGAACAAGGGTTTAATCTCCAAAATATATAAATAACTTACACGACTCCACTCTAAGACAATCAACCCAGTTAAAAAATGGGAAAATGACTTGAACAGACACTTCTTCAAGGAGGACATACAGAGGGTCCAGAGACACATGAAAAGATACTCACTATCACTAGCTATCAGAGAGATGCAAATTAAAACCACAATGAGATACCACCCCACACTGTTGAGAATGGCCATCATAAACAAGGTAACAAACAACAAGTGTTGCAGAGGTTGTGGAGAAAAGGGAAACTCAGTGCACTGTTGGTGGGATTGCAGAATTGTACAACCACTATGGAAAACAGTATGGAATTTTCTCAGAAAACTAAAAATGGATCTGCCTTTTTGACCCAGAAATTCCACTGCTGGGATTATATCCTAAGAACCCAGAAACACCAATCCAAAAGAATCTATGCACCCCAATGCTCATAGCAGCACAATTTACAATAGCCAACTGCTAGAAGAAACCTAAGTGCCCGTCTGTAAATGAATGGATTAAAAAACTATGGTACATTTACACAATGGAATACTATGCAGCAGAAAGAAAGTCCGAGTTCTTACCCTTTTTAACAGCATGAATGGATCTGGAGACCATTATTCAAAAAGAAATAAGCCATGCTGTGAAAGACACATACTATATGGTCTCACCTATAAATGGAACCTAATGAATAAAACAAACCAACAAACCAACAAAATAAAAGCAGAGACAGTGAAGTTAAGAACAAACTGTTGCTAACCTGAGGGGATGCGGGTGGGGATTAAGGCGGGTAAAGTGGAGGGCTTTTTAAGGAACATGTATAAAGGTCACATGGACAACACCAAAGGGGTGTAGGACCCTGGGTGGGAGGTGAGGTCAGCGAAGTGGAGTTGAGTGGTGGGAAGAAAATGGAGACAACTGTACTTGAATAATAATAAAAATGTAAAAAATAAATAAGTAAATAAATAAATTAAATTAGAAAAAATAAATTCCAGTGCACAGAGGAATTGAAATATGTGATGTAGCAGAGGGCTATAGAATGGACAGGAGTTGTGTGTGTGTGTGCGTGTGTGTGTGTGTGTGTGTGCACGAGCATAAGTTCATGTGTGAAGCATAGGGAATTGATAAAGGGGAAAAAGCCAGTTTGTAATGCCACTTAAAAGTTGAGATAATATTCTTTCCCAAATGGTGAGTAATGGAAGTTTAACCAAGACAAGTGCAGTCACACTGTCAATTTTTTTGGCAAATAATTTATGTACGTACAAAACACTTCTCAAATGCTGAACTCTGCTATAGTCCATAATACTTTTATTGTTCCTTTTCTTCCCTTATTTTGAAGTAAACATAAAAATTTTAACACTTCTAACTTCCTTTTACCTTAATAAATCACTTTTTCTCTCCTTCCCTCTATGTGCCTCAGAATTGGGTTTGCCATTCTTTCTGCCTGAAATAACCTAAGACTTATTTGAGGGGGCAGCCTTTAATGATAATTAAATAATTACAAACCCAAGAACTTGCTTTGTTTCAAATTAGCTTTGTGACTTTCATCTTGGTTTCCACATCTGTATGATGATCACAAATAATGTTCACCTTAAAGTATTATGAAATTAAATGAGATAAGTAGTGCAAAAACACCTACACCCATCCTAGTGCCTGGCAAAGAAAGTATCTCCATTACCCATTTGTTAATCTCCATAACTTAAATGTTTCTCTGATCTCTGCAACCTACACATTCTCCCCTTTCTGAACACACAGAACATGTTCCAACTCCATCACAAATTTAATTATAAAGTATATTTTGAGTATTTGTTTGAACTTCCATGTATATAGTTCTTAATTTCCAATAGAGCTTATTTTATTTGTATTCATAAAGCCCTGCATGCTTTCTCCTTAAAGGGTCACTCACACCTACCTTATTTCTATACACAGATAAATATGTAAGTAAAAAGATCAAAAGTAGCAGAGTGGATAGATTATAGGGAAGTAATATGTGTTTAGTTTATTTAAAATATATGTATAATGGTCACTTTGTGCAAAAACACTGTTAAACAACTAATACATATAAATGTATCTATTAGCTTATTAATAGCCTTTCATTACCTTTGAGCTTAGATAGATATTGACTATTTCATCATATGGGATGGTGGCAGGCAATATTTAACACTAAAATGAAATTTGCATTCTACTAATGATGATGCTTAAACTTGGTGAATACATGCTGAGCACTAAGAAAGGAGATACTTTCTGTGTATTTTTCATAATATTCAAAAGTAAATATCATCTTGTGCAGATTTGTGAAGTCACGAATTAAAGAAGGAAAAATTTAACTCTTCTTTCACGACTCTGTACTCCATTTTCTCATGAAAACGGTAAGGCCTGGGCCAGCTGAGTCTGATTATAAAGCAGAGGATCATGTCTCTGCAGTGTTGGGCAGGACCCTGAAGAGGAACACATGATGGAGAATTCTGGGCTGTAACAGTTGCTTTATAATGTTTGTTGAGAGCAAAATGGAGACAGAGTCCCATATGCTCTGCATTATGAGATCCCATTTAATATCCTGGGATTTCTTGGTATTGGGAACCAAGAGCATTCATTTGGTTCAGGTGGTTCACCTGTAATATCTTTTGTTTACTTGTTGGGGGCTGGGATAAGCCTGAAACAGGCTGATGCAATCAAACCTGAAGGTTGCGCTTGCATAACAGGACGTTTGGGGTCAGGAGCCATGCATCCGCCTAGCCTAAATATGCAGGCGGCACACCAATCGGTGCCTTGATCATGCACTCCGCCATGCGCCCCCGGCCAATCACAGGCTAGAGCATGCGCCCGCCATGCGCCCTGGCCAATCACAGGCTAGAGCACGCTTTGAAGCCACCTATCCACTGCACTTCCTTCACTACCTT
>NW_025333609.1:0-11751 GCF_019186645.2 Phyllostomus hastatus | reverse complement strand
TCCCATCAACAGGGCTCAAGCATTCCAAACTGCCCACAATATCATGAACACTTGTTATATTCTGTTTTTTATTGATAATGGCTATTTAGTGGTTGTAATATGGAATCTTATTGTAATTTTTTGTTCTAATTGCATTATAATTGACTTACAATCTGTTAGTTTAAGGTGGACCACACAGTGACTCATACTGATGTAAATGACAAGGTGAACACGATGACAGGTCTAGTTATCCTCTGTCACTCTACAAAGTTGTTACAATGTTATTAACTACATTCTCTATGCTGTTTGGTACACTCCACAGACATATATATTTTGTACATGGATGTTTGTACTTTTTAATCCCTTTAACCTGTTTTTTTTTGTTTTTGTTTTTTTTTACCATCCTTCCATTCATACATTTTGGAATCTCCAAGTTTTTTCTTTGTACCTATGAGCCTGTTATTATTTTGTTTTGTTTGTTCATTCATCTAGCCTTATAGATTCTACATGCAGTAACATCTTATGGTATTTGTCTATGTGAGATTGATTTTACTTAATATAATACCCTCCAGGACCATCTATAATATTTTGTCAAAATTAACAAGATTGCACACATTTTTATGGCAGAGAAATACTTTATAAATGTGTAATTACACATATATGGTATGTTTATTACATTTCTTTTATTATTCATCTATTCATAAACACCTAGGTTGCTTCTATATTATGTCTGTTATTAAGAAGACACAAGGCTATAATGGATGGAGGTACATATAACTTTTTGAATTAGTGTTTACATTTTTCTCAGACAAATGACTGCTAGTTGAATTGTAAATTATATGGTAGTTCTACTTTTAATTTTTTTAAAATATGTTATTTATTTATTTTTAGAGACAGGAGGGGAAGGAGAGAGAGAGATAAACATCAATGTGTGGTTGCCTCTCATGTGGCCCCCCACTGGGGAGCAGGCCCACAACACAGGCATGTGCCCCGACTGGGAATCGAACCTGCGATGCTTTGGTTCACAGCCCACACTCAACCCACTGAACTACACCAGCCAGGGCTCTACTTTTAATTTTTAAAGAAATCTCTTGGATTTTTGATTAACATTTTTAATGACATACATTTGTTTACCACAGTTTCTGAACCTAACACACAGCCCTGGGCTGTGGCCCCCACACTAAACTCAACTGTTTTGACTTGACTGAACTTAATCTCCCTTTTTTGGAAAATCTTTGCAGCCCTTGTCTCACTGAACTCCAGCATCACCACCTGTCGGTGGTCTGAGTACCCATCTCTACAGGAGCTGTTTTGCTAGATACCCAAGTGTGGGGTGCAGGGTGGTGATGGATCTCTGAAGTCACAGAGTAAGAAAGCCATGAATGGTTAAAAAATACTGTGGTGAAAGAAGGATGTGAGGGGAGCAACCATTCATCAGGGACATTTATTCTGGGCTGACTTGGAAAAGTCTCTCATCATTTAAAGCAAAGAATATAAATAATAACATCTACAGCAACAAGAAAAGACCTGCCACTTTCAAACAAAACAGAAGGACCCTGTCCTGGTGTCCATTTTTTTCTCTTGGAGCCTCTGCCCCAGTATCTTCATCATTTTGTTTTCCCTGTTAGAGAAGAGCACTGCATGCTCCTAGGGAAAAAAATGTATTAAAACTGGGCTAATCCAGGCATAATGACATTATACAAAAGTTGCAAATCTTCCTGGGTTTTACATCAAACCTCTTCTTGTGGAAGAGTATGTCCTAATTGCCACGGTTTGGATTACTGTTTGAAACAGCACATTATACTGTAGAGAGAGCCTTTAGTTTCTGAAGGGGGGAAGACTGTGGAAACAGTTCTGAGGCTTAGAAGAATATGCTCACTGTAATATGACCTCAGTTTTTGTGGGTTTTCTCCTTTTTTTTCTGTTTTTGGTGTTGCACAAACTCTAAGGTCAACAGACCTTCTATTTCTATCCTTCCCTCTACCTTCCATAGTTTCCAGGCTCAAATTCAGTGGCTTCTGGGGCCACAATCAATTTGCAAACTTTAAATTATGGCAATAGGAGATCTTACCGAAGGAGAACCCAAGAGGTATAAGAGTATGTGAAGGCTACACTAACCTCCTCCCAGGACCAATCTGGAATTAACAACTAAATTGTACAGAAACCACCCAGAAAAACCAACTGAATAATAGTGGGAGAGATGTCTTACAACCATGACAGACAGAAGAAACTATGTCACCACAATGTGACTGGTACAGAATACAGAAGACACACAAGAGGGTTGATTTGGATCCCAGAGGTGGCAGCTGAGGTGCCAGAGGGAAGTCTCAGTGGCCAGGGGTTTCCCCTAAGAACTGCGGGTTCTAAACCCAAGCTGGGCTCCCCAGCCTACAGCACCAGAGCCAGAAAGAAAACAAGATAACATCCAAAAGTGAAAAGCAGAGGAGTTTCTGTCTGCCAAGGTGAGATGGTTGGAGCCACAGAGAGTTCTCGAAGGGCAAACTCATATGATTTATTTTGTAGCAACTTACTCAGGGCTCTGGAAAAGGGGGTACAGTGCAGACCAGAGACACGTCAGAAGAGTCTGTGGATGGTGGCTTTGGGGAGAGAACTGACAGAATTGCCACCAGGATCCCAGTGCTGAGTCATTCCCCAGACTACAGGAGGTATCTTGCTCAGGCAGAGAACTCCTCTCTGAATGGCATCCACCTGAGGGGAAGCAATACCTCTGCCCACAGGAATGAGTCTGCCCCACCCTGTCATGCTTAAACTTGACTGCTGATTACAGATTTACTAGATTAACAATTGAAGGAGACTGCCACAGATTGTGGATTGCTGAGAGCCTTGTACAGACTACCTAAGGCCAGACTGTGACACCAGTTGATGTCACTAGTGGAAGATCCAGAGAGAAAAGACAGTGGTAAACACTAGTTTCTGAGATAAATTCCCTTCAGCCTTCTTCATGATGTGTGTTATTTTGTCTCCTGCAGAGCTTTTTAACATTCACTTCTGCTCTTTCAAGTTTGTGTATATTAAGTCACTAGTTTTTTATATTAAGTTTATTTCAAATATCACATTTTGCTCCTCCCTTCTTTTACTTCATTTTCCCTTCTTTTTTTCCTCTTCTTTTTTTGGGTTATTTTTTTTTCTCTCTTGATATGACTTCTTTCCATTCCATACTCTTACTGATTCTCCCCCCTCCAGATTCTCAAAACAATTTTTCTTTTAATTAGTCATCTCACTTTTTTTTTCCTGGTTTTAAAATACCCTTTTTCTCTCCACACTTCTATCAATCTTTGCTTTTTGGTTCTGGATATGGTGGTTGTTGGTACATTTCTTCAATTTTATTTCTACATCCTCACTATTTTTGCAATGCAATTCTCAAATTTTACCTTTCCCCTCTTCTACTCCATTTTGCCTCCCTACTGCCCTTGTTTTGTCTTAAATTTAAAAATTTCCCTTTCTTAGCCTGGTTTTCCTTGCTCACTCTTAGTATTCCTTCTCACTCTGTCATCACAAAACCACTACTCTTTCCTCTAGACATCTCTTAAGCTTGTATTTATTTTCTTTTTTCCCTCTTATTCACTCTTATTCACATCCCATCTATATTAACCTTTGTTCATTTGTTGTTGATAGTTCTGTCATAGATCTTTTTCTCCAATTTGGTTCCTATTTTTTCTCTCTTCATTTTTTCTCTCTCATACTACACATGTTTTAATTTCTGTTTTAGCCTAGAAATATATGTTTCTCTTCTTCCCTTCTGTTTTTATTTATGATGTGAATGTTACTTTCTTTCTCTCTTTGCCTTGCCCTTATTCTCTACTCTTATTACTAAGCCTCCCTTTACCTTCTGCAAATCATTTTTCTCTCAGTTAGTCATTTCAAAATCACTTTTCCTTTCTTATAATAGTCTCAATCTCTTTACAACTTTTTTAACACAGGCAAATTTGCTGTTGATACAGTGATTTTGTATTGAGGTTATTTTCATAGGTATGGGTTTTTTTTTCCTGTGCTTTTTGGTGTTGTTCAGGCAGCAACTACACAACAGCATACAAAATATGGTGAGCAGAGTGACTCTCAGTCAGCCAGCCAGATGGAAAGACCCACCAAAACATGACCCAATAACAATAAAAGCCAAATTACAACCAGAGAACCAGCATAAATGGCATAAAGGGCATCCTAAGAGCATCACATTCAGGAGATCAAGGAGACTGCACCACTGAGTCCAACAGGTCTCTGACCACAGAAGTTCTCTGACCACAGAAGTTCACAACACAAAGACAGGGAGTCAAACCAGATTGATTTAATATGTAGAAACAAATACAAAGAATCACCTAAAATGGGCAGAAAAAGAAAAAAACAACCCAGTCATAAGGAAAAGTGGAATCCCCAGGAAGAGTGCTACATGAAATACACTGAGGCAAACAATCAGACATTGAGTTTAAAATAATGGTTATAAAGATGCTAAATGAGCTCAGTGGGAACTACAAAGAACTACCTGGAAGCTGCATAGAACTTCCTGTGAAATACACTATCATGAGAAAGGATATAAAAACTACCAACAAGAGCCAGGAGGAAATGTAGAATACAATATCTGAAATGAAGAACCAAGTAGAAGGAATTAGAAGCCAACTAGATGAAGCAGAGGATAAAATAGGCAAGCTGGACAAGAGAGTAGAAAAAAATTCCAACACAGCACAATAACATGAAAACATACTAAAAAAGAATGAAGAAGGTTTAATAGAGCTACAGGACAACATGAAGCATAACAATATCCAAATCATTGGAATACCGAAAGGAGAAGAATAGGAACAAGGGGAAATATTTCTGTTTGAAAAAGTAATGACAGCATACTTCCCTAACTTGGAGAGAGAAAAATTCAAGCAAGTCCAGGAAGCACCATGGGTCCCAATCAAGGTAAATACAGAGGCCACTATATTATAGTTAAAATAATTATAACAGAACTTAAGTAACGACAGAACTTAAAGACAAAGAGGGCATCTTAAGGGCAGCAGGGGATAAACAGCAAGTAACATACAAGGGAGCTCCAATAAGCTACCCACTGGTTACCCAACAGAAAGACTTTAAGGCAGAAGGGAATGGCTAGTTATATTCTAAGCAATGAAAAGCAAAGTCCTGCAACCAAGACTACTCTGTCCATCAAGGTTCTCATTTAAAATGGAAGGTGAAATTAGGAGTTCCCTATACAAAGAAGACTAAAAGAATATATCTCCACCAAACCAGCCTAGCAAGAGATGCTAATGGGACTGCTTTAAGAACATGTAAGAAAGAGACAGAGAGAGAGAAAGGAACATGGGTACAATGGGGAAAATGGCAATGAATAAGGACCTATAAATAACAATCTTAAATGGAAATGGATTAACTTCTCCAATAAAAAAACATAGAGTAGTAGAATGGATGAGAAAATATGACCTGCATATATTCTGTCTACCACAGACCCACCTCAGAGCACAACATCTACACAGACTGAAAGTGAAGGAATGGGGAAAAATATTTTAAGGAAAGAGACATGAAGAAAAGCTGTGGTAGCATTACTTACATAAGATAAAACAGATTTCAAAACAAAGGGCATAAAAAGAGACAAGCAAGGACACTGCATTAATAGTTAAGGGAATAATCCATCAAGAAAGTATAATCCGTATAAACATATATGCACCCAACATTGGAGTACTCAAATATATAATGAAGATCTTGGAGGACTTCAAGAAAGATAGCAACGGTAACACACACATAGTAGTGTCCATTAACACATTGTTAATGGATATTAACAATTCATTGTCAACAATGCATACATCTCTCCAACAAAGAACCAACAAGGATATCATGGCATTAACCAACACTCTACATCAAATGGACTTAATTTATATATACAGAACCTTTTACACCAAGAAACAAAATATACATTTATGTCAAATATACATGGAACACTTTCAAAGATAGACCACATGATATAATAAAAAAAATAAGGCTCAAGAGATTCAAAAATATTGAAATAATATCAAGCATCTTCTGAGATCACAATGGATAGAAGCTAAAAACCAAGATTAAGGAAAAAAATCAAAACAGTCAAATACATGGACATTAGTAACACACTATTAAATAATGTGTGGGTTACCTATGATCAAGGAATAAATCAAAAACTTTCTGGAAACAATTGAAAATGAACATACAACAGCCCCAAAACCTATTGGGACACAATAAAGGCTGTCCTAAGAGGGAAGTTCATAGTGATACAGGCCTAACTAAAAAAAAGTAGAAAAATCTCAAGTTAATTACCTAACTCTACATCTACAAGAACTAGAGGAAAAGCAGCAAACAAAGCCCAAAGCAAATAGGAGGAAAGAAATAATAAAGATCAGAGCAGAATTAAATGGCATACAGTCTAAGAGAACAATTCAAAGGATCAACAAATCCAGGAGCAGGTTCTTTGAAGGTATAAACTAATCAACAAGTCTTTAACCAGACTCATCAAGAAGAAAAGAGGAAACCAAAACCTATAAATAAAATCAGAAACCAAAAGGGGAAAATTGCAACTGATTTCACAGAAATATAAAGGATTGTAAGAATCTACTTTGAACAGTTATGTGCCAAGAAATTTGACAATCTTGTTGAAATGGATAAATTTTAAAAGTACATAATTCTCTAATATTGAATACTGAATACTAAAAAGCTTCCACATGCGTAAATACTAATGAAATTGAAGGAGTATTCAAAGACTCTTGACACACGAAAGCCCTGACCAGACAGCTTTTGCCTGACACAGGCAAATTTTACCAAAGATTTAAGGAAGAGCTAAATCATTAAATGTGTTTATTTACTTCAGTAGGACACTCCCAACAATCTGAATTAACTGTTCTAACTCAGGCTTATCATGTCAAAAAAATAAAAAACCCTATGTCTGCACTAACAGTAGCAATGCCTTTGGTGTAGCTTACAACTCTAAAATATTGTGTGATGCGTGCTCACCATCCTGCAATGAGCACGGAACTCTGCAGATGGCTTGTGGAAACACTAGAAAAACATAGAGAAAACCAGGTCCTGTGGAAAAGTAGGAACAGAACAGCCACTCTCTCTAGTAGGGAACACCTTGTTTCCATTCCCAAGCAGATTATTATTGAGAATACAGACTTAGTTTGTGGATTCACAGTCTGGCAGAAAAGATCAAAAGAAGCAGGTGACTTACAAAGGTACAGATAGAACCCCCACTGTGATTCTGGGCAGAGTTTGGAGTTTTAACATATGGCTGAAAGGGGAGTTTTGGGTTCCTGCTTGTGCCTTCATATTCTAATTTAATAACATCCTCCAGCAAACAGATCTCACAGGATCTTGCATATTCTATGTCCCAGGCCTGATTACCCCTGGGGTCCCCTGTTTCTGGTCTGGACTGCACCGCACCTGCTATTTCCACAGGCCTGAGTCAACAGACACAATGGCAGCCAGGAGACTTGGATTACTCACTTCTAAAAACAAGGACTCAGGCTTTGACAAAGCAGAGGGGGGAGGGGTTGATGTCCATCACCCCTTCATTTCCACAGCCCTGAGTCTCTTCCCAGAAGCCTCCATGTGATCATGCCTGTCTTAGGAATTTCCCTCCATGGGAACTCTTACCCATCATTGGCTAACTGATCAAGCTTAGGAGGTCAGGCACAGAACAGGCAGCATTCATGCCAGGGAAATAAGTTTGTCTCAGTGGCTTCTGGTCCAGAGGTCTCTCACTTAGCCTAAGTCACAGGGGGTTACAGCTTTCTGAGACTAGGGAGGGTGGTCCCCAACCGTCGTGGAAGCAGCAAGTCTTCTGAACTTGCTCAGGCAAGTACAGTAAAGATAGAAAATATGTAGCAGAATTATTAGCTGCTATACAGATATTGAAACAAGTGGAAATTATGAGAAATATAAGACATCCTAAATCTGCTACCATGAAAGCAAAAGAAATTAATTTAGCTGATGCTGCTTCTAGGTGGGCAGTATTAAACAACCAAATTATTTTGACCTGAGAATGCATGTTGCTTCCTATTACATCAATGAAAGACTCTCTTTTACAGTTCTACTGGACTGCTGAAAAAAGAAAAGGGAGTCTGAGAGCAAAAAAAGGGGACTTTTGAAAAGAGAAATATATACAGAGTCAAATGGGAACTAATCTTATCAATAGGGACTCAATTATTGATACTTTAACATGTACAAGAGCTAACACATTGGGTTTTTAAGATATGATTCCATGAAGTACACAATATTACTGGAAAGCTTACTGTAGCTCATAAAGTCTATAGCAGAAGTTTTATCTGTCAAAATATGACAACTACTTCCAAATACATTTCCCACTTTCCCCAGACCCACTTGAAATATGGCAATTGAATTCTATTTAAATGCCACCCTGTCAAGAATTCAAATGTGTCTTAGTTATAAATTGTGTCTTTTCTAGCTGGGTTGAGACATTTTCTTGCATTACAGCAACAGCCTTAATTAACAAAGGTAAAATATTATTGTGAGGAATTAACACCAACTATGAGATACTCCCTGACTTACTGAGACTGAGGGACTCATTTCACTGGGAAAATAATATAATATGTCTCTAATATTTGGGCTATTTTACAGATTCTCATTGTGCCCATCACTATAATTTTCTGGATTGGTGAAACATACACAATTTGCAATTAAAACTTAACTAAGTAAATTTTCAGAGACTTTTAACCCTCAGTAGCCAAAAAGCCTTTCAACCTAACATTTACTCCTTTTGGTAAACACATAGCTTTTCTCCTCATTAAATAGTCACTGGTCACTCCATGCATCTAAACAAAGGGAGATATAGATCAACCTTAATAAATGGGGACATTCTGCATTATTATCCAAAACTTATTCATCAATTTGTAAGAACTGATAAATTAGTGATATCCATTTCACAGGTGCACTGCAAGGCAATGATGATGACCTTAAAGACAATGACACATGCTGTCTAATGGAAGAGAAATCAATTAAAGACACTCACCACCATTGTTGGAAAAAAACCTTATGGGGGCCCAACAGCCAAGGTACACCTGCCCCTGTCTCTGATGCTTGCCTCCACTCATCACAATCAAACATATTTCAAGGATGAGAAGTTGTCGGTGTCAGAGACAGACAGCTATCCCAAGACATCAACAAAACCTTTATATCTACAAATTGATGTTGAACAGTATAAGTTTGATTGTCTTTACCTGCCTGCTAATATTAGTCATAATAATTGTAGTTGTTCTTTGGACTTTTCTCAAACAGTGTGTATATAGAACAACTGTTAATAATTTCTAAAGGTGTATATGATAACTTTTATTTTACCTAAAATGATATTTTATATTAAATACTTTTGAATTTTATTGTTGTTTGAGTACAGTTTTCTGCCTCCCCCCCATCCCTCCCCACCACCCGAACAATCCCCACCTCCCTCTCCTATTTTCATCCCCCCTTGTTTTTGTCCATGTGTTCTTTATAGTTGTTCCTGTACACCCTTCACCCTTTTCCCCCATTATCCCTGTCCCCTCTCCCCTCTGGTTACTGTCAGTTTGTTCTTAATTTCAATGTCTTTGGTTAAATTTTGCTTGCTTGTTGGTTGGTTTCTCTTTTGAGGCAGGTTAGTAAGAAGCTATATATACTCCTTTGCAAGTGAAATGGGGAAATTGAGAGAGGTGGCTGAACAAACTGTTCAAACAATTTACATCTAGACACAAAAGTTTACCCAGGTGAAAAGACCCAGATTCATAGCAATAAATGAAGTGTGCTGGACCTTCCTTTCAGGGTGGCCTTTCCTCTTCAGGTATATAGCTGCTCATGCCATTTAGACCTTCTCACCGGGTTCTGACCAGTTAATGGAGACCACAACCCTGAAGGGCACACCTGAAAATGCTGATGAATATTGTCTTGAGTTCTCCCCTGAGACCTCGACTAAAATGTTCACCTTTTGAAAGCAATATACTCAACACAAATTATACTGTGTGCACTCTTGTTTGTATTTTTAAAAGGTTTTATTCTTTCATTTTTTTAGAAAGTGGATGAAGATTCAGTGAGAGAGATAGAAACACCAATGTGTGAGAGAAACATTTTCAATTTGCCCCTTGCACATACCTGGCCCACAACCCAGGTATGTGCCCTCACTGGGAGCTGAACCAAGGACTTTTCAGTTCATAGGCCGATGCTCAGTCCACTGAGCTAACCATCCAGGGCCACATGCAAACTTCTTTAGGAACATCTACTGAATTGTTTTTCTTTCTCTAGGGGAGGGTAAATTTCCTTTTTTGACATCTCTGAAGGGTTCCCAGGAGATTTGCAATAAGGCAGCATGGCAGCATCAGCTTGTCCCAAGCAACCCCACTAAGCATTTCCACATGGCCCCTTTTCTGTGACTCTTCAATAAGCTGAGAGCAGCCCCTCCTAGTCTCACATGTTTCCCACAATTTTTCTTAATAAATTGTTTATTTGTGAGTAAAAAGAGCCAAACTGAGAAGATCAGGAAAAGTTGTGGATGGTTACTGGTATAAAGATATTGAGAAAGAGATTTCATGTATAAACACCACAGTTTAATTATGTGAATATCCTTACACCCTAACTCAAAAAAAACTACTAACTATATTAAACTAAAAGGAAGCTGAAGTGGCTATATAACAGGGGCCTCCATACCTGCTGCTGAAGCAGAGGAAATGTACTTATGAAACTCTTACTGTCCTCCTCACTTCTGGAGCTTTCAGATAGTGATTGTAATTAATAACATTGTGTTTTAACAGCCTGGTCCCCAAATTAACCTTAAGTTTACAGCATCCAAGTGTACACCTAGTAAAAATCAGATTAAGAATAAATAATTATCTGCAGGTGGGCCACAGTAAATGAGATCCCATCTCATGGTCAGAATGTTTATACTGAAGAAGTGGGCAGTGCTCCCTCATAGTATAAGTCAATGCTATACAAGATGAATACAGAGAAATGAGATGAATAACAAAACTTAGATCATGATAGCTCATAGAGTAGAAATGATCCACAATGTTTGTCTTAATAAAGGCCTGTGAAACTGACGGCCTCTCTTTTACCTCCTTTTCTCTTTTGAGAATATTCAGCTTTGACTTCCATTCAAGGTGAAGTTCTTGCTGCACCACCAATGGTTTATCATTCAGCAAGAAAAATGCTGCCAATGAATCTTCCTAAAAATCCCTCCTACCACTTGAGACAATGTTATATGACCAATAGATTGGTCACCAATGCATTGTTTAGATTATTTTATAAATGAAATGGAAGGTGTGGACAAATAAGTGGCTACGTACTAATACTGACAAGCTCAGGGGAGGCCTGTGTGGTGTGACTTTCAAACTCAAGAGACCTGAGGTGACCATAGAGGTTGGTCTGAAATTAAAACTTTTAACTCAAAGTGAGTCATAGTAGGCACTCATGTCCTAGGCCAGCAGCTCTTTAAATAATGACCAATCTTTACCTTAACTGAGCCTATTTATTGTCTTTTTGAAACTACCATGACATAACTTTAAAATGCTGTGACAATTTATGTTTTTTCAGGACCCACATTTCAAAACAGACAACAAAAACCTTTCATTGTTATTGTTATTCTGTTCATTATTAAGTGCTAACTGTCCTGAACCAATAATCCTAAAAAACAAAAAAGTTATCTATTGCTTTTACTTTTTCCCAATCTCAGAGATTTCTTCACTTTGCTCTCCTCTGCCTCTCTAATCTGTTGCCAGTGGATTTCATGTAAGCCATTTGGGCTTCTGCTTTGACTGT
>NW_025333608.1:0-15150 GCF_019186645.2 Phyllostomus hastatus | reverse complement strand
CCCTCAGGCGCCTTCACCGGAGGCAAATGTCTGCTCACGTGAGTCGATTCCTGGTCAGGGAACCAAAATGTTGCAGAAAATCACTCACTCTCGGAGAGATCATGAAGCACAAACTTTATTTCTCACGCAGGCTCAAGGGGGAGTTAATTTCCCCAAATCCTGAGCCAAAAGGCAGGGTTAGCAGTCCATTTTATATACCAGTTACACAGGCAGAAAGGGAGGGGGAACCAGCTGCTGAAAGCAAGCATTCAGAAGCAGGAGCCAGGTCAGTGGCGTTGAGATAACCAGCCATTGCCTTGGTGACGGCTCCTTACCTAATTGCAAGTGTTACAGAGAGCAGGTTTTCTCTTCCTGACACAAAACAACCACCAAAAAAGAAGAATTCAAAAAATGGGAGTTGTATTTGCAAAGAACAACTCTGACAAGGGGTCAATATCCAAAATATATAAAGAATATATACAAGTCAACAACAAAAAGCAAACATCCAATAAACAAAATAGGCTAAACGACTTCTGGTCAACTTGGAGGCCGAAGTATACACAATAACTGGATAATGCCCTCTTCTGTGTTGTAGATAAAGCTCTTTCTTCTTTTTATTAAAAAACTTTATTGGGGTGACATTGGTTAATAACATTATACAGATTTCAGTGTACGATTCCCTGACACATCATCTGTGTATTGCACTGTGTGCCCGCCACCCACAGTCAAGTCTCCTTCTGTCGTCATACATTTCACCCCCTTTACCCTTTACTGCTCCCCCTCCTTCCCCCCGAGGGCACCCCAATGAGGTCTGTGTCTGAGATTTTGTCTGACTCCTCCTTCTGGCCAGTGGGCCTAGAGCTGCTCTCACAAGAGGGGGTCTCAGGACCTACTGAACCCATTGCAGCCTGGCTAACAGCCCACCCACTTAAGGGTTCAGGAGACGCTCATTTCCTCTGTCTCTCTCAAAACAAAACTAGTTTTGGTTTTGTTTTCGTGTTGTATAGACTGAGGACAAGCACGAACTTCTTTGTAAGGGACCTGAGATCAGAAAGTGAAATAGAAAAGAGGAAGTGGTCGGGTGCCTCTAGGGTCCTGGCAGCCTGGGCTGGGAGACAGGGCCAAGCACAGAGTCAGACAGAGTTCATGGCCTTTCTGAGAAAGTCAGGAGTTCCTGGACCCCAGGCTCCCCTGGCCCAGGCCTGCTGATGCCGCTGGGAAGGATGACCGCGAGTCAGGGCGCACTCATGCAGAGAGGGGGTCCCTGGTTTTGCTGAGGAAGGAACAGGATGAGGAAAGAGAAACAGGGAGGAAAGGAGGAAGGTGTTGTATGAGATTCTGAGAGTGGCTAAAACACTGTCCCACACACTGTGTCCCTGAAAGCTGCAGAAAGTTCTGGTCCCACAAGTCCAGGAGTCCCACATCAAAAGTTTGGCCAAGCCAGCTCCCTCTGAAGGCTCTCCAAAGTGTCATCCTTCCTGGCTGGTTCCCAGCCCTCCATGGCAGCTGGCAGTCCTTGGAGGACCTTGGCTTCTGGCAGCATTGATCAGGTGTCTTGTCTTCCACCTCTGACAAGGAGAAACCAGGCTATACCCTCCATACTGAGCTGGACACCCTTAGCTGAATACTGCAGTCCACCCCTTCAAGCTCTTCCATCCACCCAGGAGCAGACAGGACTCTATGACTCTCCCCCACTCTGGAACACCACCTCCCTTTCCTCTGGGGTCCAATGACAGGGTTCCACCTTGATCTGAGGTCTTGCCTTTAACATTCAAATTCTTAGCACAGTCCCTCCAAGGCCACCTTCGCCTTTGCTCCCATATGCCTCAGCGTTCCCCCAGCTCCTGTCCATCCCCAAGCTCACAGCCACTGCCACAGGGTAAGTATTGTTTACAGCAGGACCCACTTCTTGGGACTGACCCCAACCCAGTGAATTAAATACTCCATGTTATATATGTTGGTATTATTGTTGTCCTCCTTATTGACTATATTGGCGGTGACCTTGGGAAACACAATGATACAAGTACCAGGTGCACAATTGCACAACACATCATCTGTACCCTGCATTGTGTTCACCACCCAAGTCATGTGCACGTCCATCACTTTTTAGTTCCCCTGTGCTCTCCTCCACCTCCTCTTCCCCCTCCCCTGGGCAATCACCACACTGTTGTCTGTGTCCCTATGGTTTTCCTCGTTTTCTTCTTTTTTCAATCCCCCATGCCAACCCCATGCCGCTCTACCACAACCCCCATGGCTGTCAGACTACTCTGCAGTGAATACCTCATTTTAACACTAGGAATGGGAGCTGCAGAAAGGTTAAGTAAGTCACCCTGAAGAAATCCATGTCTGAATCCTGAGTGACCGATTGTAAACAGGACTTTGACCAGTCAGCTGACCATCACACTCATCCTTGCTCTCTGCCTCCAGGATCTGTAGACTTTCCTTGTGTCTATCACCTGACAGTAATCTACCAATGACAAAGTCCTGCCAGGTCCACCACCATACACCAAGTCCCCCAAAGCCTGCCCCTGTGACCTGGCCTCTCTGGGCTCCTTTCCTACTTGAGTCAAATAACTATTGTTGCTTTTTCCTGGTTTCCACTGACCTCAGGCTGTGTCTCCTGTCATTGAATCAGCCCCATTGTCCCCACCAGACCAAAGGTGGAAACCCACACAAACCCTCAGTCCATTCCCATTTGTTTCAGTTGACCATGAATTGAGTGAATAAATGCACTGAAAGTTCACCTCGTTTGTCCGACATCAGTATTTGTAGATGTTAGTTCATCCACCTGATATTCGCATTAAACAAAGGCACTGCTCTGTCATCCTTGACCCCACCTGCAAAACCACACTTACACCCAAGTTCAGAAAGACACACACACCACCAGGGTGTATGCCCACAGGAACAGAAGACCCTGAAGAACTGTCCCTCTGTCATTGCAGGGGGCATCTCCCTGGGGAGTCTGTGTTTCACTATCAGACCCCTTAGCAGCCTGAATGCAGAGGCTGCTGAAGCCCAAGGAAACCTGAACTGCAGACTCAAGTCCCTGGGGACCACACAGACTCTGTGGAAAGTCTGCTTCCCCAGAGGACTTTTCTCACTGCCTGGCACACTCATAGGGTGGGGATGTGCTTTCCAATTCCAGGGTAAAGCCAGAAGAATTAAGAGGGCTGGAGATTTTCATTTGAATCTCATAATAAAGGACAAACAGGTCTTGGTGGGCTGAGCAGTGGTGACACCATGGTGTGCAAAGCGTCTGCCCCCTGCTGTGCCGTGCAGATCCGGGAGGGTCAGCTCCAGGCCCAGGTAAAATGAGCCAGGTTAGCCAGCTCACCTCTGCACCCACGCTTGCTCTGTCCCCAGGGTCTCCACCCTCACACACAAACTCAAGCTCACCCCGGATCCCCCTGGGTCCCTATGGTGTCCTCTGCTCGGTGGTTCACAGACAGCGAGTTCAAGGTCACTGATGCCCTCACATCACTGAAGAGACAGATCAAAGGGGAAAGAAATCTGCAACGGTTGAGCATACAGTGAAATGAAAGATCTCGCATGAAGGCATCAAACAGTTGCCCACAGAAGAAGGACTGTTTTAGTAATATGAAACATTAACTGATTTAACATTTGCAAATTTGCAAGGTTTTTTTTACAATTGACAATATGTATTTGAATGCTACATATAAAGTTTCAACCATAAACACTGAAAGGGCCAACAAAAAGGGAAGATGACTCTGAACGGCATCCACTGGCGATGTCCAGAGGAACATCAGCTTCCCAACCACGCTGACTGCAGAGCACCTGGTCCTCTCCAGTCACAGAGGAAAAAAAAAAACAAACCTCTGGATCTGTCAGGTGGCTTCATTGGTTGGAGCATCGTCCTGTACACCAGAAGATTTTGGGTTTGGTCCCCAGTGGCCACATAGGGGAGGCAACAGATGGATGTTCTCTCTCTCTCTCTCTCTCTCTCTCTCTTCCTGCCCCCCATAACCTCCACTCTCTCTAATATCAATAAACTCATCATCAGGTAAAGAATTTTTTTAAAATGCTCTGAATCCTAAGTCGCAGAGAGGTAATGGCTGAAACATCCATATATAGATTCCCTCCCCCACTCTCCCACCCCCCGCCCCGCCCCACCGACTCAGAACGCAACATTGCTGCCTTGGGTCGGGGGAAAAAAAACCCCAGAAGGAAGAAGTAAACTACGTCCCTTAATTGACTGAAATGAGGGACACAGTCAAAGCAAACAACAGCACTGAGGAAACTACATTTTTCCTCTCTGTGCTCTAAGGAGCCCCAGTGCCCCAGGATGCAGCTGGACAGGGTGCGTGTCCTGGGGACCCTATGGGGGTCGGACTTCGATCGACCTTCCTCTGTTCCTTTGCCCTCCTCAACCAATTTCGCAGGGGTTTGTTCCATTTCAGATTACTCTTCTCCCATTGTTTAATTTTTCCACTTCCTCCCTCTGATGCTGTCCCCTCCAGACTCTCACAGTGACACCTCTCCCACAGAGGACTTGGGGTCAATCTGATGGTCCAGCTCTGCTCACACTAGTCTCCACCACATTCCTCCTCTTCCTCCTCTTTCCTCAGGGCCACCCTCTCCTTCCCCTCCCTGCCACCTTTCCCAAGTGCTTTTCTTTACAGCTGTAGGGGAAGTGAGATATAAGACATCTGCTGAAATAATATTGTATGCCTTAAAGAATTCCCAAAATCTATGAAGAATGTTGTGAACTCGGGGAGGAAAATTCAATGGGTGCTATAGGTTTCTTCAACTCTTTTGAACCTGTCAGATGAGAAATTGAATTGCCCTTTGGCACTAGTCCCTCACAGTGGGAGCATCAGCTTCAGACTGCAGAGGCAGACCCTGATGGGGACCGATCACCAACGGGCCGATGAAGAACATTCCCTGGCCCCTTCCCTGTGATGCAGAGAACATGGCAGGACCACCTGTGGTGCCACGTGTAGGACAGAGGAGTCAGCACAGCTGGATAGTCCATGTGAGAATTCTCTTTCTAGCTGACCTTCCTATGGAAACGTCTCCATCTCATCCAAGACACCAATAGGACTCGCCTGTTTGACACTGGTGTGCTTGGAACAAAGTGTTCATTTTCTTTACTCCCCACTTTGTACCAAGTAACTGATGTCCACAAACCCTCACAGAATATTTCTCCCCTTATCCTTTGGAGAGTTGGTGAACGTTGACTCAAGTAACACTTCCACAGCACAAACAGTCCCAAGTCCTTGCTGCCCTTAGAAGAACTTTCTGAGCTCCTCTCCCCCTGGTGCTTCCCTCTGGGCTCTCAGTCATGTGCCACTGTCCTCTGTCCATCATGTCCAGGTCATGCAGACCTGCAACTCAGTTCTGTCTCTGGCCCCACAGTAACAGCACGTATTGGACTTTCTGTAGCCTTTAGCTTCATCACTGAGATTTTGGAAGTCACAGGGAGGGCTCCCCCAGGTAGCACTGGAAATTACTGTACCAAGCTGATGGCTTTCCATCTAGAAGGGGGAAGGGCTTATCCTACAACCCAAGAGGGAGAGACACTTCATAAATTGTCCCTTTCTGCCAAACCCAAAGCAGTTGGTGTCTTTCAGGATGTGAAATCATTTCCTACTATTATGTTTACTTTTCACAAAGGAATGAGACTGTCCTCTCTCCATTTTGGCCAGTGGTGACTGGACCTGACCTGCACTGTGGTCCTGTGGTTCATTCTCTGGGCAGACCACTGAAGTTCCCTTTGGGCGTGTGACCACCAGGACGTGCTGGTTGAACATGGAAATGTGCTTTGGGAAATCTTAGATATTACTCGGGTAAGAGTCCCCAGGAGAGAAGGGATAGATTTAGACTACTGTTATCCATATATTAAAGGGATCTTATTTGTAACCAGGAAATGTGCAAAGGTCTCAGAAACCTTGGTTACATGTAATTTCTACAGGCAGCTAACGAAGGAATCCAAGAAGAATGTGGTCTCTGATAGGCAGAGGAATTAAGAATGGGGAGAGAGGTCTCTTACGATGTACACGGGTCAAGCTCCAGAATCATCTTGAACTTTTACCAGAAAGTGAAATTCATCCCTGTGCTCTTTGAAGAAGTAGAAGTGACCTTTTCTAAGGTAATAGGTTTCCATATTTGCACAAATATGACAGAAGAGAAAAGTTTTATTATAGTAACAGTAAGCAAACAATTCAGGGGGTGGGGCAGCAGTGTGCAGACCACCCTCCCAGCAGGGAGTCATCAGGGTGCGGGGAGATGGAGGTGCAGTGGCAACAGTTGGCTTCCCAAGAAAAGGAGAGGACTTGTCATTCAGCAACATGCTTGCATTGTGGCTGGTCAAAGACTTTCTACAGAAACATGTCAATACTCCAAATGATGCTCTCTTGCCTGTTGAATCTGTGTCTTTTACCTTTTCTTGCCATTTCACTTCTCTGAGTTCTGAGATCTGTTTTTCAGACCAGTCTTTGTATTTCAGGGGCCAATGATAGGGATCAATTTTTGTCCTTTCATAAAAATGTAATTCAACACGTTCATGTTCATCAGAAAGAATTCTATAGGCATCTCTATTTATAGATTACTTCAGGCAAGAATTGATTTCACTAACCACATGAGTAAAATAGTTCTTGAGGTCGTAAAGACAAAAATAAGGAGTAGAATCACAGAGAGAGATTATCTGCCAATCTACAAAGAATCTGGAGGAGAAAGGGTTACTAGGGATAAACAAAGCAAGCTGGTGGTCACCAACTTTGGCCTCCTCCATTCCTTTCTATATGTCTGAGAAGGAGTTCAGGTCACAGGGGGCATCCGTACGTTCTGCTGTGGAGTTTGACAGGGTGGGCATGTGTCCCTCCCCTGTGAAATCAATCAAATGTCCACCAATGGGCGACAGTGAACTTTGCCACCCTCCCTAGTCCTGAGAGCCTGAGGGGCAGAAACAGGGAGCTTTGGGGAATGAGTTCTGTGGGGAAGGGGCCCCTGAAATGTGCAGGAAATATAGGCAGATTTTCATTTTTTATTCAGAGAATATAAACAGCTTTGTAAAGTACAGGCTAGCACTTTTCAAAGCTCCCATGATGATGTCTAGTATCCTATTCTGACGATCCACTTCACCCCTGGCATTTCGTTGCCTGGAAACATAGTGTTTTCCCTGTCTGCCAATACCTTCTCCATTTCTGCCTTTCTCTTTTCCCGTTCCAGGCTATCTTCCAGGTTTCTGATTTTCTCCTCATACTCCTCTCTTATCCTCTTCTTCTCCCTCTCCAGCTCAGCTCTGCACTACTCTTCTATCACTCGGATCTGTTTCTGAATCTCCTGCTCGGCCCTTTGGTACATCTCATTAGTGTAGAATCCCGCCTCGTTCTCCATCACCATGCACTGGACCAGGTCCAGCAGCTGTGCCCTCTGGGCCTCCTGCTAAGCCTGTGTTGCCTTATTGTTGAACAAACAGTGGCGATCCCTGAACTCCTTCATCAGATCCCGGATGAATTCTAGGGCTTCCTTTATGTAATCACAGAACTCCACATCGTCCAACTCATCCTTCGGGGTGAATAAGAGAATCATGAATCTCCTAGCTGTGGGACCAAACATCATCAGCCCCTTCTCCTCGGGCTCTTGCTGTTCCTTTTTGTAGCAGCCCAATGAGACCACCAGGAGCAATGCATGAGGCCCCGGGGATGTCAGGAGGATGCAACGAGCAATCTCCTTTTGTGTGTCAGCATCTGTCACATCAGTGTCAAAAAGGCCAGGCATGTCCACAACCACAATTTCTCTCCCACTCCATGTGCAGCTCCCTTTCTCACAGACCTTGGTGATGGATTTTGCTGTGATGGGGGAATGAAATGCTTTCTTCCCAAGGATGCTGTTTCCTGTGGCACTTTTTCCAGCTCCGGTCTTACCCACTAAGACTAGTCTCAGTTGTGACTCTCTGGGATCTTGGTTTCCAAGCCCTGGGACATCAGGAAACAAAAGCCACAGTGTGAGGACTGACCTCCAGCATTTCCCCTGCAGGACCCACACCTACCTGTGCCCATTTCTGTTGCCTGCTCATGTCCTGTCCCGTGAGCAACACCTCCACTCACAGGAGCCCTGAGGACACACTGGGCCACATGTTCCTGCTGCAGGACTTGGGGAATCCCAAGCACGTCTTCAGAGTCCCTTGGGCTGCTCACTCTGACCTTTGGCAGCTTAGGGCCCATGGAGGAGGACACCCAAGGGTGTGAGTGAGGACTCTGAGCCACTGTAGTAGCTGTCCCTCCTAAGTCAACACAGCAAGTGACACAAAAGCTGACTGTGGAACATCACAGTGGAAGATCCCCTCGCCCCCACATCATAGTCACAAGGGAACTTTTCTTCTACCCATGAAGAAAAGCCATGGAGGGGGGCGATTCAGGCCCTCCCTCTTTGCAGGGGTGAGCAGGGCACCTGGGCAAAAAGAAGGAGTGTCCTTTTACATGTCACATATACAGCCCTCCTGTCTGGAACTGTGACCCACAGAAGCAAAAAACACCTTCCTTAATATTACAACTTGTGTAGAAATCCAATGACTTTTTCCTATATTAAATGAACATGTTGAAGACTTACAACTAGAAAGTATTGACAATTCCCTGGATTTGCTATAAAATTACACTTAGTTTCACTTGGTTAGGTGCACCTACCTCCTAGGAAACTTGGAGGTTAATAACAGAACAGTATACCCTACCAACCGAATGATGTTTTCAAAATAATTCCATCAGGTTAAACACCAGATCATCTGTATAGCACTTTCCTTACTTCTGTTTAGTAGATCTCTGCTTCTCTCTTTAATGGGTCTTGCAGTGGAAGTTCTGGGTTTGGTGAGCACAGCCCAGGGACCAGGCAAGACCACTGATGCCCACATCTGAAGGCCTGTTTTCCTGAGAAAGAACACCCTCCATGGCAGCCCTCGTGTGAGACAGAGGCCTGAGCCACTGTCTTTGCTCAGAGTCCATGCCCCTGTGGTCACACTGATGACATTCGAGACATGAGTAATAACTTCATTTCCCTTTCACAGAAATCATCACTGTCACCCAGACCCTCAGACCAAAAGTCGAGGAATCTCCCTTGATTCCTCTCTTTCTTTTGCTTTCCAGATCCAACCCACCAGCACATTCCCTTGCCTCCATCCACTATCTGACCACTTCTCTCCAGGTAGAAGACCATCATACCAGTGCAACCTACATCACCATTCATGCCTCAGCTGTCCCCTCACTGTCCTCTTTATTTCCAGTATGCCCCCTTCTGCCTATTCTGTAACGGGAAAAATTTTTTAAAATATCCATCAAACAGAGGAGAAACTTAGCAGAAACCCCATCTCTGGCTTCCTCAAGATCAAGAGTGATTCCTCATCTTCCACACACTCTGTCAAGAGGCTGTAGCTCATCCAGGGAGTAGCCAAACCTCCCCTGAATGTGAGTTTCCCATATATGATAACCAGCATCCTGGGGTGAGAGAAGTAAGTTTCCAGAAACTGAGAACACAGGACACAGGATGGCTACCAACAAGGGGAATGTGGGTGGGAGTCCAGATCACTTTGCCATTAGCATCTCAGTGGAAGACTCCACCTAGGGACACCCGGAGAATGTCAGCTGTCACCACACAGGGAGTGGGAAAATCCTGGGAGGTGAAACAAAAGGCCAGCACAGGCCAACTCCACCCTGGAGCAGTTTGCCAATGCTGAGGGCACACAGTGATCTATGTGATGGAGAGCTGCTGTGGCCACGGACTATTCCCATCTGGCACATGGGCCTCTTTGGGATTCAGATCTGTAGCTCCGTCCATGAATGATGAGTCTACCTTCCACCCTTTGAATCTGGGTGGGCTGCCTGACTTGTTCTGGACAAGAGGTCAGTAGGAGCATGAATCCAGAGTGGGTCCTAAAAGTGTGGATGCGCAGGGCTGGCTGTCTCTTTCTGCCCTGCAGAGCCCTGCAGCTGCCTTGGGAATGGGCTGGACTTGCCTGCTCAGTGATGAAGGATGCAGGGCCACTTACCATTATCAGCCTGGCCTGCAAGAGAGTGTACTGACTACCAGACACATCTACGGAGCTACCCAATCCCAAATTATCCAGTTGCTGGATTTTGAGATCATCATTCCAGATGACATAAGTCACGTGAAGAAAGGACAAGAGCCATAGGGATCCACTCACATGTGGAATATAAAATAGGAAGCCACAGGTGAAAAAACAAAACAAACTCATGGACACAGACAGCAGTATGGTGGTGATCAGAAGGAAAGGGAGGTGGGGGTGGACAGGGTAAAGGGGGTCAAATGCGTGGTGATGGGAGAAGACAAGGCTTTGGGTGGTGAGCACATGATGCAGTACATGGATGATGGACGATAGGATTGTACACCTGAACCTTATATAGTGCTAGTAACCAATGTTAACCCATTACATTTAATTAAAAAAAAGATGATACAATTCTGTACTGAACTACTAACTTACCACTGTGTACATGAGCATGTCTAACCAAGATGATAGGAACCTACCATCTGAATCAATAGGCACCTGAATAAAAACTCAATTACTCTCACGTTCTTCCTTCCCAACCCTCTCTGAGGCTGAAGAGAGGGACAGAGAAAGACCCAGAGAGGCTACAGCAGGCCCTACTGGTGTGTGCCCATGTTAGGAAGTAGAAGACAAGAGCCCTCATCAAACCTGGGTCACTCAGGACACTGTAACCTCTCCCTCTGAGCGGTGATGCCCCATCAGGAGGGGCCAGGGTGGAGGGGCGAGGGGAAAGAAAGGGCAGAGTTGATGAAGACAACATGAGAAATGGCGTGGGGGTATTTGCATCTTGCTCAGTTGGGGACCAGCAGACAGGCAAGGAGAGCCCCCACCAGGTCCCCTCCTTCAGCCTGGCCTGGGGAGCCCGAGTCCCCTCTCACCATGGCTGGTCCCGGGTTTGCTGATGCTGAAACTCGAGCTATGCAATGGAGCTGCCATTGTCATGTGAGTTCCTGTGGGTAAGAAACACAACTCATTTCAGGGAAATGGAGAGTAACTGCAAACCGAACCTCCTGCAGCCACCAGCCCCTTCTTCCCCTAGACTGGCTACTTGATTTCCCCTCCTTCCCAGCACTTCTGCTCCTCTCCCCTGGTCAGTCTCCTTTTTGCTTCCTGCTCTTCCTCTGCACAAACATACAGGCTATAGGTGCTCTTCCCTGTCCCCTCAGTAACCTGTTCCTCCGACCACCATTTGAACTTTATCTGTAGCTTAGACCCTCCCCAGAGGTCTGAACTTTCATATCCCTCTCAACCTCTCCACTGGTCAAGTTCATGGGCACCTCACACAGAACTGGCCACAGGAAACCCTTGACCTCCATGCTCTCTAGCAGGTCCTGCCTCAGGTCATGGGGATGATCCCATTCCCCTCCCCCTCCTTCAATGGATGGCCTCAGCCTTCAGACCAGGGCTCCTGCAGAGTCATGGGATCGTCTACATCAAGTTTGTTCTTAATTTTGCTCATCTGTCCCATGGACTTGACCTCCAAAACATGTAGAATTGTCTCTGCTCCCACCACAGATGTAGTCAGTCCACTGGGACTGGTTTCCCAGTCACAGCCCCTAACTGATCATCTCATCCTCAGTCTCGCTTCACTTCTACATTCAGACTGTTTTTAAAACTACACCTTGATTATTTTTCTCCAACACCTCTGCCCCCAACATTATCACCATCCACAGTACAGCTGCTCTGAGGTCCCCTCGTCATTGTCTCTCCCAGTGTTCTCAGGGGTTCCCATGGAGCTCAGATCTCAGTCAGGAGTTCTGCATCTGCTCTCTCTACTCTGTCCTGGTCAGTTGTGAGCTTCATGACGATGGACCCTCCAGGGCAGTGTCCAGTCTTGTATTCCCTTATAACTGTGACAAGCACATTACTGGACACAGAGTTCTTCACAACACATGTTTGTTAAATAAATAAATTGATCAAAACTCCCTCTGCTTGTTGCTTCCTTGATGTGCAGCCTACATCTGAGAAAAAGGTTACCCTTTCTTTATTCATCAATGCTCGTGTCACAGGAGCCATTGTAAATATTTCCTCTCCTTTCTGCCTAAACACGTTTGGCAGAGGGGAGAGCCATGTCAAGAACTGGGAATGGAGGGGATCTTGCCTGAGACAGGCTGAAAATGTGAATTGGGAAAGGCAGTCTCCTCTGATAGGAGCCGTCGAATACACACTTGAAACACAGTTAGAAAGACAGATGCTCCTTTGGAAAGAAGAGTTATGTCTTCATCCCTTAGAGCTAGGGAGTAGAAAACCCCTCCTTGCAAACTGAGAAGAGAAGCCCAGCACTTTGAGAAATCAGCTTTGGCCACAAAGGCACAGTTGGTCCTGGGTGTGGCAGCCCTGCTTCTGACACCTCCCTGTGTCCCTCGCCCACCAGCTGCCCTCAGAGCCCAATCTGCCCGCTCACCCAGCTCCACCCCAGAAAGCTTCAAGTTTATTTATAAATTCTGTAAGAGATGAAAGGAATCATTTATTCATACAAACATCCTCTGAGCAGCAAACCTGTAAGAGTGGCTAATGTGCAGGGCTCAGCCTTTACAGCAGGTCACAGCCCCAAGTCAGTCAGCAGAGACAGGAAACAGAGAGCAAGGAGAAATCTGCACTGAGAGCAAGTCTGATGGGAGGTTTAACTTGGATCCCATGGGAGGGGACTCTGATGTTTCCCATCACACATTTCCCTGCCTCTCCCCCAAACATGCACAGGATGATGACCCACGTTCCTCTACCTGCAAAATCTGCATCCTGCTCTGGTTTCTGACTTTGAGGGCTGAGCTAAGTGAGGACACTGAGGACCAGGAAGAGGAGAGAGGAAGTGAGGGGAGGAGCTGTCCACACTGACTCATGTGAGAGGGCTCTGCACAGAAAGTAGGCTGTACAACTAGCGCTGTGCTGGAGACGAAGAAGACTGTCCTGTTCTGTCAACAGGGTCAGGCCAGCAGGAGGCTTAAACTCATGTAAGCATTTATGCAGTCAGTACAGGACCCCTACGTGTGTGAGGCAAACAGGGGCCGACAGCAAGGGAAAGATGAACAGCACTGCAGTCATGGTGGGGTATTGCACCCCACTGGCATCAACGACGGGTCTTTCAGGCAGAAATTCCACAGGGAAACAGCGGCCTTCCACGATACACTGGACCCCATGAATGTAATGAATGTGTCCAGAGCACCTCACCCAAGAGCAACAGAACTCACATTTTTTTCCAAAGCACGTGGAACATTTTCTTGGATAGCCCACATTTTGGAACTCAAAGCAAGTCTTAATAAATTTAAGATAATTGCAATCATAACAAAAATCTTCTCTGACCACCATAGTTTTAAACTAGAAATCTAGAACAAGAAAAAATCACCGGAAAAGCACACAAATACACAGACACTGAATAAAAGGCTACTAAAGAATAAATGGGTTAACGATGAGATTAAGGAAGAAATCAGACAATACCCTGAGGCAAGTGTGTGGTGTTGGGGAATGGGTGAAGAGGTGAGGGGATTGAGAGGTACAAATGGGCACTTACAGAACAGCCATGGGGGTATAGAGTGCAGTAGAGGAAATGGAGCAGCCAAAGAACTTGTACGTATGACCCATGGACATGAACAATGGTGGGGGGTGGACTGAGGGAGTGGGGGTGCTGGATGGAGGGGGCAAAGAGGGAAATTCAGCACAATTGTAAGAGCATATTCATTAATAACATAAAATGTTTAAAAAGAAGAAAGAACAGAATGCATGAAGAATACTTACATGACATTAATAAAAAGACAAATGACCCAATTTAAATTGGAAAATGATGGGAATAAACATTTTTGATGTAAAACATGCTGCCTGTAGTGAGAGCAGAGAGCAGGCTGAGTTCCGCATGTGTCTCCACCAGGGACGCCATCACCACAGCCAGACCCTGAGTCTGCTCCTCAAGCCCGGCAGTCATCCCCGCCCATTCCCCTCCTCCTCCCCACCTCCCCACCCCCTTCTGTGCTGTTCGGAGACATGCTCCCCAGTGTTCCTGATGTGAACACGTGAGGGGCTGAGACCCAGACTCAGAGCTGAGGTCTCAGATCCAGAGCAGGAGATGATGATGATTTTCTGCAGCATGGCCATTTCCTGATTCCTGTAGGAGACCGTTCTGCATGGCATAGGCTGAGCTCCCACTTGGGGATGCACAGGACCCACACCCACAGATAGGTTCTCCCATGGGGAATCAGGCCTGCAATGTACCTAGGGCACTTTGAGTCTTGCTCTTGGAAAAAACTCCCTCACCCTGAATTGAGGACATTTACTGCAAGGTAACTTCCTAAAATCCATGCTAAACCTTCCAAGGATGAGTGTAACCAGTTCAACCACTTTTTCCTTTTCAGTTGCAAATATCTGTCTTTTGTGATGTGATTAGCGTCATCTGGTTCCTTTGTTTTCTGTAAAGGGTAACCACCTAAAGCGAACCCGTGCATAGTAAATGAGGACCATCATGTAATGTGCCGAGAAACACAATAAAGGCCGGTCATGGTAAGGGCCAAGGCTTTTGCTCCCCTTGAGAGAAAAGCCATGCTGTCCCTTTTCCTCCACTGGACTTGGTAGTCTGTATGAATGTCTCATTTCATCCACAACGATGCAGACACTGCGGGCCGATGTCTGCATCAGATTGCAAATCTCAATTTACAAAGACTTTTGGAAAATCAACATGCTTTTTAACAGGAAGAAGGAAACTGAGAACAGTTGCTTTAGGGACTCCATTTTTCATATTTGTTTATAACCGTAGGGGAGACTGCTCTTTTCAAAGCTGATGTAGGTAGTTCACCTCCCTGGAGTAAGGTGACACCAGCCCTCATATGGAGCCGGGAGACACCCCGGACCGCAGCAGACCACCACAGATGGGGAGCTGGCAATTTAATGCACAAGGAGCTTGATTGGTCTCCAAGAAAAATATATGGTGCACCTGCCAGGTCTGAAGTGTCTCTATAGGCCCCTCAGCTGGGCTGAGTCACATGCACCATACAGGAGGTCTCAACAACACATCACTCTCTCAAGGCCAAGTCCCTGAGGAAGCTCCTGGGTAGTGACAGTGTGAGCAGAATGCACATTCCGAGGACAAGGAAAGGCTGGGGTGTGGAGGGGTGGGGAGCTGGGCCTAGTTTTCAGGTCAACTGGAGGTCACATCCTCCCCATGACCTCCC